>NC_033799.1:75173485-75175570 GCF_001876935.1 Asparagus officinalis | reverse complement strand
AAGCTGCCACCGCCTTCTCCTCTCTCTTCAACTCTCAATCACCGCCACATTGTGCCTCTAAGCTACCACCACCATCCCATCTCTGATCTCCCTCATTAATGTGTGCTTTCAAGAAAAAACTTTAATTTTTTTTTTAATTTTCATATGTTATTATTTAAGTTTATTTAAATCACCCAAATAGCCGTAAGTAAACTACATTTTGCCCAACTACCCATAATCCTAACCCTAATTGAATAACTTTTATTATTACAACCTTAATTTATACCCTAATAACCCTAAGGAACTACATTTAGCCCTAATTCTCCTAATCAAACCTAGCCCTAGTTGAACAAAAATTTTAGAAATTAACCCTAATTTAGACCCTAATTGCACTACATTTAGCTCTAATACTCCTAATCCTAGCCCTAATTGAATAATTTTTAAAAAATAACCCTAATTTAAATCCTAATAACCCTAATTGAACTACATTTAGCCTTAATACCCGTAATCCTAACCCTAGTTGAATAATTCCCAGAAATTAACCCTAATTTAAACACTATTAACCCTAATTGAACTACATTTAGCCTACTCCTAATCCTAGCTCTAATTGAATAATTTTTAGAAAATAACCCTAATTTAAACCCTAATAACCCTAATTGAACTACATTTATCCCTAATACTCCTAATCCTAACCCTAATTGAACAATTTTTAGAAATTAACCCTAATTAGAAACCTTAATCTTAACTTTAACTATATTTCTAACTTTATCCTTAATATATTTGCTATATGTGTAGTTCTATAAGTTTATTTGTGTGTGAAAATGCTAGATTTAGTGAAACAATTATGTTTTTTTTGAAAATAGTGTGATAAATAACACAATAATGTGTTATATATCCAATTTAGGTGACTTAAAGATATAGTTAGCTTTCTCCTCATATTCCCATCTAATAATTACTATCAATTCTTTGGCTTTTAATGTAAGATAGATGACTCAGTTTGGGTATGAAATTAAGTATTCTATCCAAAAGGGGATCATGCATCTTATGTTATAAAAGAGTTGATATTAATTATCGGATCTATTCAGTTTAGACCGATTATGAATATAGTAGAGAATCATCTAACTTTGTATACTTACGTATTTTTATTTCTAGAAAATTTTGGTAGCACTTACTCATTGATCTTTATGTACAATAAGCATATGTTATTTTATATTTTAGTCTATTGATAATAACGTTTGCATAGTGTACTCAAAGAATAATGGGTAGGTGTTGCTGAAATTTTCTAGAAATAAAAATGCAAAAAATATACAAAGTTAGATGTATAGACTATTATACTTTTATAGGAGAGAAGCTTTCCTATGACAACTACGAGGGTGCACAAATCAACCCTATGATTAAGTTTGAATTTAGAAGGAAAAAATAATTTTTATGTTATTAAATGATAGATGCTTATAATTATGTTGCGCATATGTATGTATATTTTATTGAAGAATGTAAAATTTAGTTGTAGTAGTGAGATTAATTGGAGTTTCTAATTATACATTATCTACAAATAAGAATATATCTAGACAAGTCGTGAATAGATATTTCTAGGATTGAAAGATGTCATGATTGATGATATAAGGATGGATGTGAAGATGTGAAGCCTTCCTGCACTATGCATAAATGAGTCCAAAATTTTGAGTAATGGTGTGATGTGCTTCTCATGTTGTAGGTGTTGGAATATGGAGTTGAAGAGTTGTAATGACCATGAATTTTCGATACTAGTTAAAATAATTTTTCTGGTATTTTAAACTATTAAATTATTATTTTTAAAAGAGTATTTATATTTTCTCGATTTTATAGAATTTTCTACGATTTAAAAATCCAATTTTATATTATTTAAATAATTTTGATAATTATAAATTAACTTGATATGGTAAAAACTTTTCAATTAATAATTGTTATATTACTGTTGTGTTAATATAAGTATTATATTAGTTACAATAATTTTCCCTTATTATTCTTATATTTTTTTCTTAATTTTTTCTTAATTATGTTTTAATTAACCCTAACCCTAACCTAATCTCTCTCTCTCTCTCTCTATATATCTCTATATATATATAT
>NC_033799.1:75139828-75173321 GCF_001876935.1 Asparagus officinalis | reverse complement strand
CCTACAGCCTGTCCCCATCACCACCACCTCCTCTTCCACTCGACGCACTCCAGATCTGACGAACTCTGTCACTATTGCTGTTCCTAAACAGTGCCGTCGCCGCCGCCTCATCTGCGATCCGTAGTCTCGTACGTCAGCGTCGATTAGTTTGACAAAGCCCCGAGGCAAGATTACCAACCCGTTGTTTTATTTTATTTTATTTTAATTATTATAAAAAATTATTAGGCGTAAGATTCTATTTCTCTTTTAGTTTTGTGTCAATTATTATAATTATCATAAATTAATTATGTGTAAGATTCCCGTTCTGTTATTTTATTTTATATAATTTTTTGATTTGTTAAAAATTATCTGCATGGGATTGATGAATGATATTGAATGAATCGTAATTATGTGATAAATAGTATTTTCAGAACAAATATATTAAATTAAATAATTTATTTTGGTAACAGAATCATTTTAGATAATTATAATGATTTAAAATAATTTATTTTGGAAAAAGAATCATTTTAGAATAATTATAAATAATTTAAAGGAATTTATTTTGAAAAAAGAATTATTTTAGATTTATTATAATGAGAAATAATTTAAAATAAATTGTCTTGTGAAAAAGATTATTTTTTAAATTACATAGTTGTTGTTCATAAATTTATGACTCTTAATTTTGATTACTTGATATGCCATGATCTTATTATACATGATCAGTTGTATTTGTTATTTTTTATTATGATTGAGAACCGTTAGTAGTCATAACCGTAGTGGTCTTGCGTGACCCAAAGACATGTGTTATGTTAACTTAGAAAATTAAGAAGAGTTGGAATGAGAAAGTCTTTGTTCATGTGTTCAGATGTGGCTGTTGATGTATCTTCCAGGCTCGCACCAGTGAGTTTATGTCACCATTGGGGTTGGTTTGTTGGGCCAAAGTGAATCGGTGTCGCTACTTTGGTTTGTGAATTTATTTCTTCACCCGAGTCGGCTTAAGTTCGGACCTAGTCGGAATCGGATTGCGTGTAGACCTCTAATCGCATGTGTAGCGGGATTGGATGCACGTATGGGATTTGTGAACAGTCAATTATCCGATGATATGAACATTGATTCTATGTGAGATGTGGACCAGTGAGCTATTATAGGATGGCTAGCTGGATGACCTAGATTACTGGTTGATTTTAGATCCTTCTGATTGCTATTATAGTGGTGGATTGCATTTAAATTATTAGAATTTTAATACTATGCTTCTTTTATTATTACTATCATTGTATTGGTCATTCGACCGTTTCTATCTTCCTGTGTGGGGTCTTTCCATGTGCCATGTACGCTGACGTACACCTATTTTCTCTTGTGTACGTCAGATTTAAAGGACGGACAGTTTCAGTATGATGATGCAGTAGAGCCGAAGTATGCCCAACCGGAGTGTCTTCCAGATGGAACAGGAGAACAAACTGAAGCTTAGCCATTTCTTTTCTGTAGTTGTTGATAGATACTAGATTACTTATGTAGTATTTTCTCTTTTAGTCTTTTGAGGGATTTAGTTATTTCCTTTCTATTTTTGTTAGACGATGTATTTTTATATTTCTTCAGTATTCAGTTATTCTGTTTTGTAATAAGGTCATGTTTGACCCAAACCTTGTGTCTCGGATGTTATTCCATTTATGATATAACTTTTTTTATTTTGAGTTGTTTATTATATTCTCGCTACTGTGATCGGGGACCTGTGCCTTTGTTTTATATTGCTTGACGCTTAGCATATTAGATTGAGTAGAAGGTCTAGTACTTATTTCTCCTCAGTCTAATAGGTCGCGGGATTGTTCACGTTCTGATTCCTTGGTATTTTTGGAAGCGGGGCGTGACAAGAGTGGAGAGGAAATATGGAGCCACTTAAAAAATTTAGGCTTTTTATGAGGAATATGTGGTTGAAGTGTAAATATCTAGTATGTAGTCTAGAATTCAAAGCCCTTCACTTACCGCATAGCCAAAAGTGCTGTTATTGGTTCAACAGAAGATGGTTGCCCTTAGGACATAAATACAGAACATTGAGTAATAAGTTTGACGATGAAGTTGAGATGAGGAAGAAGCCGCGTCAATTGACCAAAGATGATATTGTAATATTGCTTGAACAGGTACCAAACATAATATTTGGAAGAATTGGTAGGATGGCTTGCTCAGAGTTACAGAATCCATAGTAAAGAAAAATACATTAAAGTGGAAGAGAATAGTCTAGATGTTGACGTTTGTCGGAAAATTTGCGGGAAAATTGAGAATAACGTTTGTATTAATCTCCCTAACTAACTTAGGAAAAAATGAATACAAACTCTCAATGTAACCCCTCTCTAACTATAGGCTGTCTAAAATCACAATAGATAGCTGATTCCCCATAAAACATCGATGATGGAAGTTACAATCTGACGACTTTCAGAAGGTTACTATTTGAAGACTTTCACATAGATCGATAAATGTTATAATCTGACGACCTTCACAATAACTGATGAAAGCTCTAATCAACAACCTTCACAATCAATATCAGAAGTTACAATCTGACGACTCTCACATATCAAAGAGCTAAAGCAAATATTACAAAATGACGATCTTTGCAACGTTCTGACAGAAAGAGACTACAAATCGACGGTCTCTTCAAACCAAGACGTGGAAGTCCTCCCCGCGTACCAGCATCAAGACACAGCGCTTTTAGCCATTAACACAACTCAAGCTTGGCCACAAACGCAGCCTCCAAAAGCTGCTAACGCAGCTTCCATCCACTGCCAAACGCAGCTCTTAAATGCTGCTAAACTACTGCCAACGCAGCTTCCAAATCGCTACAAACACAGCTTCCATCCGCTGTCTAACGCAGCTTCCAACAAGCTGCCAATACAGCTTCCATCCGCTGCTAAACGCAGATTCTAAGCTGCCAAACGCAGCTTCCAACAAGATGCCAACGCAGCTTCCAAATCGCTGCAAACGCAACTCAGACGCAGCTTCCAACACTGCCAACGCAGCTTCCAACGCTGCCAACGCAGCTTCCAACGCTGCCAACGCAGCTTCCAAATCGCTGCAAATGCAGCTCAGATGCAGCATCTAACTGCTGCCAACGCAGCTTTTAATTGCTGCCAACGCAGCTTCTAACAACTGCCAACGCAGGTTCCATCTGTTGCCCAACGCAGCTCACAAACACTGCGTTCAAATGCAGATTTCATTCCAGAATGCAGGAGTTGCGTTTGACTCGTTCAAACATGAGCTGAACGGTTTCAAAACCGTTTCCCACGATCTGAGGGGATCGCAACTCCACTCAGGAGTGATTTTAGGGGTGGTTACATCCCATTAGCCCCACTTAGAAGAGAATTAAGGGGGCGGTTATACCCCTTAATTCCCTATAAATAACTAAGAAATCAGCTTAGTTCGAGGCTGGATCCTGATCCTGAATCTTTGGGGGCCGAATCTTTGGGGCTGGCTTTTGGATCCTTCTCCTTGGCAGCAAAGAAGAGATCTTCGGCTTGTCTAACCAATTAATCAACTCATTAAGAGTTCTAAAACTTGCCACACAAGTTCTCCACAACGTCAAATCGTGAGGAGAAGACCATGTTCCAGTGAATCAAGACGTTCAGATCGTCAACGAGAAGCAAACTCGACGTGAGCAATCGAGGGAGGCATCTCATCGCCACCGTGAAGAACCCAGAATTAAACAAAGGGGAGAATCCAGATCAATTCTCCTCTCTTTTGTAATTAGGAAATCCAATTGTAACTGAGATTAAAGGAATACAAATCAATTTTCCTTTATTTTCTTTACTGCAAAATTTTCCACAAACACTAACTGACTTAGAAGAAGAGATTACAATTTTCTCTTATCGGTTTTCCGATTTACAAAAGAGAGAAGGAATCGACAGAGATCCTTCCCTTTGTTTAAACCTGGGTTCTTCTTGGTAGCGATAGGAGTTTGAATCTTGTATTCCGTTGATAATCCAAACACTTTAACTTGTGGAACACGGTCTATTCCTTTTGACTTGACGTCGGGAAGAACTTGCGAGGCAAGTTTAAAACTCTTAACGAGTTAAGAACTCTGAACGAGTTTAAAACTCTGTAAAAGAGTTGATTTCAGAAAGGAAATTAATTCTTTTCAATTTAACCAAAATGGTTCACAAGCCAAGCTTTCAAAGCACCAAAAGGTCCAACCCAAACCAATTCAAGATGATCCAAAAAAGAATCCTTTTGTAGCTGACTTCTCAGCTATTTTTAGGGGTTTAAGGGGTGTAACTGCCCCCTTAAATCACTACTTAATGAGGGTTTAATGTCATTAGTTCTTAGAAAAGGGTTTTGAAACCATTTAAAATATGTTTGAATCAGTCAAACATAAGATTCGCATTCTGGAAATGACCCTCGTATGTAGAACTAAAAATGCGGTAGTGAGCTCCGTGTTTTGGGCTGAAAACATGATAGTTGGCTCAGCGTCTTGATCTTAGAACGCGGTAATGAGCTCTACGCAGCGATGAGCTCCGCGTCTTGATCTTGGAATGTAGTGATGAGCTCCGCATGTTAAGCTTGGAACACGGTGATGGTTTCCGCGTGTTGCTTTAAAGAGATCATCAACTTGTAATCTCTTCTGTTAGAGTGATGCAAGGATTATCATCTTGTAATCCCGTCATTTGGCTCTTTGAGATGTGAGGGTCGTCAGTTTGTAACTCTCGTTTGTTGTTGCGAAAGTTATCAGATTGTAACTTTCATTATCAATTGTTGTGAGAATTGTCAAATTATAACTCTCATTGATTGATATGAAAGTCATCAGATTCGGACCTCCATTATTTGTGTTTTGTAGGATTAGCTATCTACAGTGATTTTTAGACAACATACAATTGATAATAAAGATAAAGATTTATCTAAAGGATGAAGTAAATTTAGTATCCTCTTCCAGTTATCATATTGGCAAAAGTTTAAAATCTAACACAACTTGGACATCATGCATATTGAGAAAAATATTTGAAATAACCTAGTGTCAACCCTCATTCAAGGTCCTAATTAGTCAAAGGACAACTTACATGTTCGCTAAGATTTAACCGCATTGAATATTTGAAAAGATTTGTAAACATAAGATATTGGTCTTAAGAAAGAATAGAAGCCTTCATCTCATATTATGATGTCTATAGAGAAAGTGTAGATATTTTGTGGTGTCCTCAAATCAATAAAGTCGCTGGATGGATACTTTGCTAATATATCAAATAGTGTTTAGGTGCGAGAGAGAAAACTCTTTGGTCTAAAAATTCATGATTACCACATCCTTCTTCATCAATTGCTTCTGGCTTTATAGTGTAAAAATATAGAGAAAGAACCATCAAAGATTATTATGGAGTGTTGTGGATTCTTTAAAGAATTATGCTCTATAGATATAGATATTAATGAATTTAAAAAACTTAAAGCAGAAGTGTGATTTATGCTACATAGAAATAATAAATTTCTCCTTCTTTTTTACGTTCATGATCCATCTAACCCAATATCTAGCAAGAGATGCTAGAATTGCAGGTCCTGTATTATATTGTTGGATGTATCCAATACAGAGGTTCTGAATTTTACCATCTTTATTAATTTTATATGCAATTTATACATCTATATTTTGTGGTTGTTAATGCTTTTCATTATTGTCGATATTTGGGTTTCATAAAACACTTAGTTCATAGTTGAGCTCATCCAAAGGGCTCAATAGCTAAAGATTATGTGACCAAGGAATGCCATATATTGGCATCATGTTACATGTGCAATCCTAAAACAGCGCATCGGGTACCAACTAAAGATAAGAAGCGCTTCAAATATCCAAGATCCGACTTAGAGCAGGTCTATGCACATTTATTGAGCAATCTTGATATTTTTGATGTCTAGCGAAGGTAACATATAAAATTTAAGATCAAAACACGATTAACTCATTTACTTTTAATTTACTACTATAATCTCATTTGTTGTATAAATAAGCAATATCTGGAGAAGCTTAAGAATAAAATAATCAATAGGAACGCAACTTGTAATATTCAAAAAAATATTTCAAAGATTTTCCCGATTGGTTCAGAAATGATGTAAGTATTGTGAAATTTAGTATTGAATTTCATATTAAAATTTTAAATTAAACTTGCGGTAAATTATTTTTTATTTATATTGGGTTTAGTTTGATAAACACCTTGTCGTTGATACCTCAGTGTCCAAAGAAATTTTAATTCACTCTCAACATCCTTACTATAAAGTGAGATGATGTAGTAAGCACTTGATAAGAGGTATAAATTTAAAATGATAGCGATGGATGATAAAAGGGTAACAAAAAATAATGGGGTCATGAGTTGTCTTGCATAAAAATATTTTTCAAGCATAAGAGATTAGAACCTAGTTAAAGCTAGCATACTATATTATGGCCAATTGGAAGATATCATGGAGATAATATATTATGGCCAATTGCACATCTTTTAGACATTCCTTTGTCAATTTATACTCATTTAGGTAATGTGTCCCTATTAGAGAGTACATGTAGGAGATGTGTTGTCATCCTAGACGAGTCCGAGTTGATAGTTGATTTGATCGTCTTGCACATATCTGAGTTCGATGTGATTCTTGGTATAGATTAGTTATCTTTCTACCATATCAGTATCGATTATTTTGTCAAAACAGTTAGTTTGCGAGTGTCTGATGGGACTGAGTTGGTTGTAGCGACCTTAGAGGGAACCTAGTTTGCAGAGTCATTTCTGGCATACGTTGAAGAGCGTTGCAACGGGATTAGGGTGCCATTTTGTGTGAGGCCAGAGTAGTCACAGAGTATCAAGATGTCTTTTAAGATATACCTGGATTGCCTCCAGTGAGAGAGGTAGAGTTTTGCATAGAGTTGCAGTCGAGCACTGCACCGATATCCCGTGCGCCCTATCATATGGCACATGTCGAGATGAGGGAGTTACATACTTAGTTAGAGGAGCTTAGTGCTTAGGAATTTATTTGCCAGAGTCATTCTCCGTGGGGAGCATCGGTCCTTTTCGTGAAGAAGAATGATGGTAGTCTTCACCTTTGTATTGATTATCGTGAGTTGAATAAGGTCATCATCTGGAACAGGTATCCATTATCGTGGATTGATTACTTATTCGACCAGTTACATGAAGCTTAGTATTTCTTGAAGATTGATCTTCGATCTAGTTATCACCAGTTGCATGTACGGGAGATGGATATTCCCAAGATCATATTTTTGGCTCGGTATAGTTCCTTTGAGTTTTTTTCATGCCATTTGGCTGACCAATGCACCTACGCTGCTCATGGATTTGATGAACTAGATTTTCCATCCATATCTAGACCAGTACATGATTATTTTCATCGATGACATCCTTATCTACTTAAGATCAGAGGGCGAACATGAGCAGCATCTTCGTTTGGCATTGCAGACTTTGCGAGAGCACCGGTTGTATGCGAAGTGTAGCAAATGAGAGGTTTGCTTTTAGAGGTCAGATTTTTAGGTAACGTTATTACCAAGGAGGGTATTACAATTGATCCATCTAAGGTTAAGGCGGTTCTTGATTGAGAGCCGCCGAAGACAGTTACAGAGATTTGTAACTTCTTAGGACTTGCCGATTACTATAGGAAATTTATCCAGGATTTTTCTAAGATCGCTACCTTACTGACACGCCTTACAAATAAGGGTGTTCAGTTTGTTTAGGGGCCAGAGTGTCAGAAAGCCTTTGAAATTCTAAAGGCTAAGTTGACTATCGTGCCAATGTTGATTATATTAAGCAGTGACAAAACTTTTGTTGTCTACACAGATGCATTATTGTCGGGACTAGGAGGTGTTTTGATACTAACTCAGAGAGTGGTTGCTTATATCTCATGGCAGTTGAGGACTCATGTGCAGAATTATCCCACTCATGACTTAGAGTAGGCAGCGGTGGTCTTCGTACTTAAAGTGTGGAGACACTATCTTTATGAGGTTTAATTCGAGTTGTTTATAGATCATCAGAGCCTAAGATATCTCTTTTCTCAGAAAGAACTCAAACAAAGGTAGAGGCGATGGGTCGAGTTTATTAAGGACTACAAGTTCGCGCTTCAGTACCATCTGGGGAAGATGAACATTGTAGCAGATGCTTTGAGGTGCTCGTTGCACCGAGACTTTATTAACCTTAGTCAGTTTGATTTTAGACCAGAGGTTGGTGGATGCAGTGTATTCTTAGGAATGTTTGCAGTATAGCTATCGTGGGCTGATAGAGTGGTTAGTGACCAGTTGGAGGACTCTTATATTAAAACCCAAAAGAGGGAGATTTCTAAAAAGCCCAAGGCAGATTGGACCATCGGATTAGATGGAGGCCTTCGGATGAGAGGCAGGTTGGTAGTGCCAGATGTTTCGCAGTTGAAGAAAGATCTGTTTGATGAGGCACAACATACCTGGTACATTGTGCATCCAGACACAACCAAGATGTATAAGAAATTGAAGAGGCACTTTTGGTGGAACGACATGCGTAGCGATGTTGTAGAGTATGTCTCTAAATGCTTTACCTGTCAGCAGCTAAAGGCAGAACATCAGACATCAACTGGTACCCTACAGCTCTTACCCATTTCTAAGTGAAAGTGGGCAGACATTTCGATGGACTTCATTGTAGGCTTACCGATGTCTAGCAAAGAAAATAATTCTGTTTGGGTGATTGTCGATCGATTGACAAAGTCGGGGCACTTCTTGCCAATTAAGACAACCCACACTGTAGAGACTTATGCAAAAATTTTCATTCAGAAGATTGTGAGATCGCTTGGAGTTCAAGAGACGATTGTATTAGATAGCCGCTCAGTATTCACATCCCATTTCTGGAAGAGTTTCAAGCTAAGTCCACGTTAGCCATAATTTTTCTAATCACGTTTAATGCGGATCTCTCAGATGTGTGGCTTTCAACTTTAGCATGATATTTTCTAGAATTGTCATGTGTACAGGGAGGATTTGATTCTCTAACCTCCTTTTTTATTTAGTCAGAATACGCTCGATCTTCAACTGTTCCTTGATCATGGGGTTCCACGCATCTCGATGCACGTGCCATGAATTACCACTAACCCTATAACTATGACATCATTTTGATTCTTCTATCTTATAAATAAGGTTAACGATTGTGGTTATCTACATACCCACAGGTCTATTCCATGAAAGAAATCTTTCTTCCAACTAAGTCGCCTTTATTGGTCTTAAAGACCATGTCTGTTAAGGGTTCATTAATTCTTCCTTTGATCAAGAAATTTCTGTTGTGCGCGGCGGAAGCTTTTCTTGTGCAACACGAACAATAACTCGAACTAACCACAACTAATATGCAAACACAACCACAGTAAGAACAAACAATTTTTACATGGTTCGGCAAGTTGCCTACGTCCATGGGGTAAGGGGAGGGAGTTATTACTATTAGAAATTAGAGAATACATGTAGAGTTACAAATCTCTCAGACCAAACCCTAAAATAAAGCTCTTGATCTCTCTCAACTCTCTCACAATTGGATGCAACAATCCTCTCTCAAAGACTGCTCAAATTCGTCCTTGCTTAACCCTAACAAATCAGGTTCAGGGATATTTATAACTTAGAAAACGAATCGGGTCAAAAACTGAAGCCCAGCCCAGAATTCTTCGACGGTCGATCGCGGTGGTCGACCGCGCAGGTCTCATGGTCGACCGTGGTGGTCGACCGAATCTCAGTCCTGAGAGTTAAATCCTTTACAGTCATCCGCGGTCGACCACCGCCACCAGCTCCGATTCCCAGTAGGCTTTGTGCACGTTCGCGGTCGACCGCAATGGTCGACCGCCAGACTGCCTGGCAGATTTCTTTGTTGTTTTCCTGTAATTCTTCAATTCTCCACCTCGGCGAATGTTTCCACCAAAACTGAGCCGACACCAAATCATCCAATAATCCCTCAACAAGTCAGGGAACCAATCTAGAGCTGAAACGTGATCTCCCCCCCCCTCATCTGAATCAACTGATCAAACCGACTACATCTGAAAGACTGCCTACGTATCCTCTTGCCCAAGGAATCAAGCCGAACGTAGTTCACCCAAATGGCCTCTAAAGGCCTCAGCACTGAAGAATGTTCAAAAGCTTCAAACAATGACCAAATTTTACTCCTGAAACAACTTTGGTCAACATATCTGCAAGGTTGTCATTTGTGTGGACCTTCTCTAATATGACGTCTCCATCATCCAACACGTCACGTACAAAGTGGAATCTGACGTCTATGTGCTTCGTGCGCGCATGATAAACCTGGTTCTTCGCCAAATAGATCGCCGACATGCTATCACAATATACCTGAATAGTCTCCTGAGCGATCCCCAAGTCCTCTAATAATCCATGCAACCATAAAGCCTCCTTAATAGCTTCAGTAACTGCCATATACTCTGCCTCTGTAGTAGAGAGAGCCACTGTGGACTGAAGCGTGTATCGCCAACATACAGGTGCACCTGCCAATGTAAAAGCATAACCTGAAGTAGACCGGTGTTTGTCAAGATCTCCAGCATAATCTGAATCCACATATCCAATACAATCATGCCCATCCTTCTCATCCTTCTGAAATACTAAACCAACATCCATGGTGCCTCGAACATACCATAGAATCCACTTCACGACCTCCCAATGACCCTTCTCGGGGTCATGCATGTATCTCGATACCTTGCTCACAGCCTGTGACAAATCTGGCCTCGTACACACCATCGCATACATCAAGCTACCTACTGCACTAGCATATGGGACCTTCGACATATAATCTATGTCCTCAACTAAAACAGGTGACATCAACGTTGAAAGCTTGAAGTGGGGAGCCAATGGTGTGCTAACTGCTTTTGCATTGCCATCAAAGCTGAATTTCTTCAACATCTTCTGTAAGTAGCTCTTCTGTGTAAGTTTCAAACTCCCTTTCACCCCGTCTCTCTTGATCTCCATACCCAATATCTTCTTTGCCTCTCCAAGATCCTTCATCTCAAACTCGAATGACAGCTCATCCTTTAACTTTCGGATAGCCAAAGAATTCCTGGAAGCAATAAGCATATCGTCAACATATAAAAGCAAATATATGTGTTCACCATCATGTAGCTTGTGCATATAAACACATGGGTCATATGGGCTCCTCGTGTACCCTCGGCCAATCATAAAGCCGTCGAATCTCTTATACCACTGTCTTGGTGACTGCTTCAAACCATAAAGAGACTTCTTCAGCTTACAAACCAAATTTTCCTTTCCTGCAGCTTTGAAACCCTGTGGTTGTGTCATGTAGATCTCCTCATCTAAATCACCGTGTAGAAAGGCTGTCTTCACATCCATCTGGACCAAATCCAAATCCAACTGTGCCACCAACGCCAATAAAATCCGAATCGACGAATGCTTCACAACGGGTGAAAATACCTCGTTGTAATCAATGCCCTCAAGCTGTGCATATCCCTTGGCAACTAATCTGGCTTTGAACCGAATGTCCCCAATAGAAGATCCCTCCTTCTTCGCATATACCCACTTGCAACCTATAGCCTTCTTACCCTTAGGTAGATGTGCAAGTGTCCAAGTATCGTTCTTCTGAAGAGACTGCATCTCCTCCTCCATAGCTTCCCTCCACCTGATCGAATCGAGGCTATACTCTGCCTCCCTTAATGTGGCTGGAACCATATCATCAACGATCTCCACTGATAATGCATATGCGACCATGACATCATTATACCTAGCTGGCCGACGAATCTCTCTCCTCAGTCTATCTGCTGCAATGGACCTCTGAACATGACCCTGTTCATGAGTCCCATGATCCACTGTATCCTGTATCTACCCAGCTGTCATCTTATCTCCTCCCAGTGTCACCTCTGTAGGAGCCTCGATGGATACAGTGCTCTCTGGAGTGAGTGGAGTCACATCATCTTCCACCTGCTGTGATATTTCTCCTGTCTGGTCTCCCTCCACCTGTTGAGGGGCTTGAGGCCTCATCATGTACGCCTCGTCAAATGTGACATCTCTGCTAATAACTATCTTCTTGTCCTGTGGATCCCATAACTTGAAGCTTTTGACCCAATCTCTAAATCCCACAAAGACTGCTTTCCTCGCTCTCGGATTTAATTTACCATCACTGACATGATAATAAGCTGGATACCCGAATATCCGGATCCCATAACTTGAAGCCTTTGACTCCATCTCTAAATCCCACAAAGACTGCTTTCCTCGCTCTCGGATTTAATTTACCATCACTGACATGATAATAAGCTGGACACCCGAATATCCGAAGTGACTCATAGTCACTAGCCACCGAACCAAACCAACGCTCCAAAGGAGTCTTCCCGTCTATCGCAGTGCACGGCAACCTGTTCACGAGATGGCTCGCATAAACTACCGTCTCGGCCCAAAAGGATCTAGGCAATCCACTCTGTATCATCATACACCGCACCTTCTCCAGCAAGGTACGGTTCAATCTCTTAGCCACCCTGTTCTGTTGCGGTGTCTCTCGAACTGTGAAGTGTCTTCTAATGCCGTGATCCCGACAAAACTGCAGAAACGGATCACTCTTATACTTTCCACCGTTATCTGAACGTAGAGTTTACATCTTTCTACCTGTCTGCAGCTCCACTTTCTTCTTTCACCCCACAAAAATATCCAGGACCTGATGTTTATGCTTCATCGGGTATACCAAATTCCTCCTGAAATAGTCATCAATGAAAGTGATAAAATAGTTAGCCCCCCAAGAGATGTGTTCTTGGAAGGACCCCAAACATCTGTGTGAATGTAATCCAATGTACCTCGGGTGTTGTGAACAGCGGTGCCAAACTTCACTCTAGTCTTCTTCCCAAGTACACAATGCTCACACAGCTCCATCTTGCAGGTCTTAGCACCTTTTAATAGCCCCTGTTTTGTCAATGACTGTAGGAACTTATCACCTGTGTGTCCAAGTCTCATGTGCCATAAGGTGGTAGTGTCCTCCTCTGTAGTAATAGAAGCTGCCAGACCCCATGTAACTGTCTTGCCCTTCAAGTAGTATAGGTTGTTTTCCCTGACACCTCGCATCACCACCATAGAACCCTTCGTGACCTTCACTGTAGCATACTCTAAGATCACTCGATATCCTGCTGTATCTAAAGTCCCAAGAGAAATGATGTTCTTCGTCAACTGCGGCACGAACCTCACTTCCTTCAATTCCCTCACTACACCATCATGCATCCTAATTCGGACTGAACCAATACCACCAATAGGACATACGTGGTCATTACTCATAAGCACGACACTACACCATCATGCATCCTGATCCGGACTGAACCAATACCACCAATAGGGCATACGTGATCATTACCCATAAGCACGACATCCCCTCTTTCCAGCTCCTCAAAGCTAGAGAACCACTCCCTCTTAGGGCAGATGTGATATGTAGCTCCCGAATCCATCATCCATTCTGTAGAATCTGCATAGCAAACCGACGGTAACACATGGCATGAATAGCCTGAAGAATCTGAATCTAAATGCTCACCAATAGCTTTTGCAACATTCACTTCTGAAGCTTGTGCAGCTTTCCCCTTATTCTTCCTGGCTTTTTCTTTCCACTTTGGGCAGTCAATCTTCCAATGTCCTTCTTCTTTATAATACCAATATTGATTTCTACCAACACTCTTATAGGCACTCCTATTCTTTGACTTTGAGCGGTTGAACTGGCGATGGTTTGGATCTCGACCTCGAACTGCTAGTGCATCTCCCGATGCTTTCTCGGAGGGTTCACCATCACTCTTCCTCAACTCATAGTTCACCAAAGCTGAGGTCACCTCCTTGTAGTTGACTGTAGTTCTTCCATTGATCATAGTGAGAACGAACGTACCATAATCATCTTCAGGCAACGAACACAGAAGTAGCATCGCCTTGTCTTCATCCTCAACTATAATGTCCACATTGGCCATATCTGAAAGTAGCTTAGTGAAGTTCTTGACATGCTCCCTGTTGGAAACCCCTCTCTTTATCTTGAACTGGTAAAATCTCTTCTTCAAGTGAAGCCGATTCTCAATGCTCTTCGTAAGATATTTCTCATTGAGTGTTTCCCACATCTTCTTCGCCGACGTCTCGTTCATAACATCATAAATAAGATCCGGCGTCAAGCATGACCTAATAACACCACAAGCTCTACTATTCATCTTTCTCCAAACCTTATCCTCCAACTCAGCGGGTTTCTCTTTTAACTCAAGAGTCTCCTCCAAATTCTGTACATCCAAGGCATCCATCACCTGACACCTCCACAATCCAAAATTGATCTTGTCGTCGAACTTCGGAACATCAATATTTGTGTTATTGATGCTCAGACTCTGTATCGCCTTTGTAAGAGATGAACCCGACGTGCTTGCATCTCTCATGTTGTCGATCTAGCTCTGATACCAATTGTTGTGCGCGGCGGAAGCTTTTCTTGTGCAACACGAACAATAACTCGAACTAACCACAACTAATATGCAAACACAACCACAGCAAGAACAAACAATTTTTACGTGGTTCGGCAAGTTGCCTACGTCCATGGGGGAAGGGGGAGGGAGTTCTTACTATTAGAAATCAGAGAATACAAGTAGAGTTACAAATCTCTCAGACCAAACCCTAAAACAAAGCTCTTGATCTCTCTCAACTCTCTCACAATTGGATGCAACAATCCTCTCTCAAAGACTGCTCAAATTCGTCCTTGCTTAACCCTAACAAACCAGGTTTAGGGATATTTATAACTTAGAAAACGAATCGGGTCAAAAACTAAAGCCCAGCCCAGAATTCTTCGACGGTCGACCGCGGCGGTCAACCGAATCTCAGTCCCGAGAGTTAAATCCTTTATAGTCATTCGCGGTCGACCGCGGCGGGCGGCCCGCCACCAGCTCCGATTCCCAGTAGGCTTTGTGCACGTTCGCGGTCGACCGCAGCGATCGACCGCCAGACTGCCTGGCAGATTTCTTTGCTGTTTTCCTGTAATTCTTCAATTTCCATACTCTCCTTGGACGATTCCCTCATCCCTATGGCCAGAGAACATTGTTGCTCGCTATGTTGGGTGGTTTTTCATAATTAGGCCAAGCCCCCTTGTGGCATTGTCTTGGCATGCTGCGTGGTGTTTTACAATTTGGTCGGGGTCCCTGTGCTGAGCAAGGGATGGAGTGTCGTAGTCATATGCATCCTACCTTTTAAGGACATGGCTTCTAGGAGTGACAAGAAATTTTTCCTTCTAGCAAGCTTGTACACTTGGGCTGTATTTGATTTCCTGCAAAGGATCCCATTAGATTGAGCAAAGCTTGGTAACATCTTAGAATTCACATTAAGCTTAGTGAACTTGGTGAAATTGTTTGGTTTATGCTTCTCAGGTAGTTTTACATTAGCTGTGGATGAACTCCATCTAAAGGCTAAGCAAGCTTAAGTAGATTTTGATCTACTGCATGCATAATGTGGCTGGTAGAGCCTTGATTATGCTAGTTGAAGAGCAGTTTTTACCAAGGCGCTTTAATGCTCTATGGATGGGGATGTCCTTAATTTGGATTTGAGTTCAGCTTCCCCTCATAGTAATCATACAACAAAACTGCAGCCAGCTCTTTCTTTGACTCTGTCTCAGAAAAATCACAACTGGTTATAGGGCTAACCTCCATTCATAAATCAAAGATATACTACCAAGTCTTCTTCTAGCGGGACTTTAGAAGATCGTCTGTTACTAGAACTTTCAATTATTGTACTTTTTTCAAGGAAATCAGTACCCTTATATACAAGATATTATTGTAAACCCTTGTAATGAGATTTGTTTCGTCATTAATGGACATTATTTTTTGTCTGTATCTTTCTTGCTGAATGGCTTGTGATTTGTTCCCTCATGATACTTGAAAGATTTTTTTTTTCTAGTTCTGATCTCTAAGCTAGTGAGCTCGGCCCTCAACTATGCTCTTTTAGCTATCTTTTCAATCATCTCAAACTAGACCCAACTGTTTAGATTTTAATGATTCATTGGTGCAGACTTCTTGATGCGTACTTCTCCTAGTGCTTGTCCTTTCTTTCTTGGTGATTGAATCCTAAAGTTGGATTAGCCCCCAGACTTCTTGACCGTACTGATTTCCCGAGAGTAAAATCGTTACATGGTCCTTACGATCGACCGCCTTTAGCTCCGAATCCTACTGGCCTTCGTGCACGTTTACGGTCGACCGCCAGTCTGTCTGGCTGTTTCTTTAGCTGTTTTCCTGCACTCTCTCGCCATTTCTTCATGACTTGACAATCTAAAGCATGCAAGATAGGCGAGCGATCAGTGGGTCAAGGGTTTTAAGAGAGATCTAGAAGCTTCTAACACCTTCAAGCTCTTAGGAAAAGCATTCATGGGCCTGAGCAGGGATATAGAGCCATGAGGGAACCTGTCCTGAAAGGGATCTTTAATATAGCGTGTGTGGTAAGCTCCCTTATTACACTCTTAGAACGTAGCAAAAAAGTTTAAAAAAAAATTAGACGATGGCAGGGTCTTTATGTGAGAACTCGAGGCTTACTAGTTTTGATGACATAAATGTCATCATCAAGATCATTACAATTCTCTAAGGATTAGTGTGAAGGGGAGAGCAATTGGTCCTGAATTTCGTCAATCTCACGCTCCTTAGGATGATCGCTTTTCTTCTCATGAGTTTTTTCCCCTCTGAGCTGCATGTCTCTTTTTGCCTACATATCAGCTTTTAGGTAGCCCCTCTGAATGAGTTCTTCAATGTCCCTTTTCAGGGCCTTGCATTCGTCAATTGCGTGTGCAACATCCTTATGATAATTATACTACATGTTCTTGTCCTGTCAATTGTGATCTCTAATCAACGTAGGTAAGGGTTGTTAGGTCTCATGTTTATGAGCCTACTGTCTAATCCAGTTTTGATGATTAACAAATAATTCCTAACAACGTTTGTCGAGTGTTTGTGTTTGCTTGTTAGGTATTCTACACAAAGATCATTATAGGAGGATAGATGGATTTAAGCTTCAATGATCATATTCATAGAGGTGGAGGCAAGTTGATGAAGAAGAGCTTTCAAGTATAATATATAAGAAGAGCTTCATCAACAAATTAGCAAATAGTGAGTCTCAAGATTTGTATACATTTGTGAGCGGTATTTTTATTTTTATTTTCTCTCTAGATCATAAGGTAGGCAATAAATAAAGTAGATTACTTTTGAAGCATTTAGGGATCAAATACACACACTTCTAAAATCATATTTTTGACCGTTTTTGCAAAATGATAAGTTGAAGTGTAAATATCTAGTTTGTGGTCTAGAATTCATAGCCCTTCACTCTACCAGACGGCTCGGTAGCATCCAGACACAACCAAGTTTCATAATTTTTAAATTTTATTTATTATTTTTAAAACACCTTTGTAAATCAGATTCACTATTTAAAACTAGGTTGTGCATGTTTTTCAGTCGATCGACACTATGTATCAGTCGACTGATAAACTGCTCTGCAATTGCTAAAATATTTCTGCTCAGTCGACCGATTTCCATCAGTCAACTGAACCATGTCATCAGTCGACCAATTCATTGAATCAGTCGACCGATGGGTCCTGAGCAGCAGCCAACAGTAACTTATCAGTCGACCGATCTTCTTGATCAGTCAACTGATCAGCACCTAAATCAATAACGACTAGTTTTTATTAAGGCTGTTTTTTAGGCTATAAAAGGTCCTCAATCCCCATTTCTTTTCTAAAGGTTTTTTTACACAAGTTTTTGGGTTGTTTGTTTATGGGTTTTAAGAGAGAAAAAGTTTGTTTTGTTTATGTGAAGAAGTTTTCACAAATAGAAGAAGCTTTCAATTTTGGTTTTGAGGAGTTCAACCTCAATTCTCATCTACATCTCTTTGTGCAATTTTAGAGAAGTTTATCTAACTCTTTAATCTAGCTTATTTTCGTTTTGATTCTTAAATATATTTGCTAGATTAATTTAAGTTTAATTTTTATTATTGTTTATTGTTTACACACACAACCATTTGAGCTTAAGTATTATCACATGTAGTATACTTGGGTTGTGGGGTGTGATTAGGGGTGTCCATTTTACCCGCTGCCCGCGGCCGGAGCCCGGCCCGGGCGGAGCGCCGCCCGGCCCGAGCCCGCCCGGCCCGGCCCGAAGCCGCGGCCGGAGGCCCGGCCCGGCCTCCGGGCACGAGAACCCGCCCGGGCCCGGCCCGGCCCGGCCCGGAAAACCAGGAACAGGGCCGGTCCGGGCCGGGGTCCGGGTGGCCTCAGGCGGGGCAGGCCCGGGCCCGGGCCTGCACCGGCTCGGCCGTATACACAGTGCGCCCCGGTCAACGCCACGGGGCCCGCAGCCCGGACCTGGAGCCCGGCGCGGTGGCAACTGGTCACCAGTGGGAGCGTTGCCGAATTAGGCCGGGCCGCCGCGCCTGCGGCCCGGCCCGGCAGCAGACGGTCACCATTGGTGACCGTTGTGTGATAAACGACCGGGCGCGGGCCTGGGCTGGCCCCGGCCCGGCCCGGCCACAACCGGTCACCAAAGTGAGCGCGTTGTGGCCAAAACGACCGGGGCGGCCGGGCCCGGCCCGGTTACAAATAACGGTCTACATAAGTGACCGTTGTGGCCGGGTCGGCCCGTCCCGGCCCGGTAACAACGGTCAGATTGGCCCTTTGACCGTTTTGCCCTCAAAAACGGTCAAAAAACGGCTATTTTGTGAGGTTATTTTGGTCATTTACCTAGGGGGCTGGTTCTATAAATAGAGGGGGGTTTTCATTTGTTTTCTTCACACCAAAAACTCATCTCTTCTCTCTTATACTCTTATACTCTCTCTTATACTCTTATACTCTCTTATTTATACTTTCTAATCCAATCCCCAAATGGCTTCCGGATCTGATTATGAAGAGCAAAACATATCTCCCGATCCTGAATTGAGTCCTCCTACTATGAGTCCTCCTACTATCAGTCCTCCTACCGAAGTTAATCCCGAATCCGGTGGCGACGAATCTGCACCAAGAGCTCCTAAACGGCCAAGATCCGATGTGTGGAATTTTTACGAGAAGATCGACGTCACCAAGGATGAACACGGTAGGATCCTCACCCAGAAGGCTAAGTGTGCTTTGTGCGGCAAGATTTTTCAAGCTCATCATAAGAGCGGCACCAACCACCTCAAACGCCATTTAGATAAACACAACAAAGGCCAGCCTCCTCAAGGTGATATCCGACAATCCATGATTTCTCAATCCTCCTCTTCTGGTAGTCTCGGTAGTTGGAACTATGACGCTGCCAGAGCCAGGAAATGCGTAATCAGGTTTATCATTCTTAAAAACCTTCCTTTTAAATTAGTAGAAGATGATGAATTTGAAGATATGTTTAGAGATGGTTTTTATCCTGCATTTAAAAAATTTTCTCGTCAAACCTGTCAACGTGATATTTTAAAATATTATCAGCAAGAACAAGAAAAAATAATTTCTTATTTTAAAAATTTAAACTGTAAATTTTCTTTAACTTCTGATATTTGGACATCTAGAGCACAAACTGGATATTTATGTATCACAGCACACTGGATTGATGAAAATTGGCAAATGTTTAAAAGAGTTGTTTCTTTTATTGCAATAGAAGAGTCACATACTGGTGCTAATGTTGCAAATTTAATAATTGAAGAACTTATGAAATTAGAAATTTCACAAAGAATATTTTCTCTTTCACTAGATAATGCAAGTAATAACAATGTAGCTGTTGATTTTATCAGATCATCTTTATCATTGCCATGTCATGGTGATCTTTTTCATATTAGGTGCATCTGTCATATTTTAAATTTAATTGTTCAAAGTGCATTTACTGAAATTAAACCCATGATAGAAAAGGTTAGAACAGTTGCTTACATGCATAGTGCTTCTGAACAAAGACTTAAAAGATGGAAACAATTTTGTAAAAGAAAAAATGTAAAGCCTAGACTAATTCCAAAAGATGTTGACCATAGGTGGAATTCCACATATGCAATGTTAAGTGTAGCAATAGAATATAAAGACATTATAACTGATTTTATAAACTATTATGCTTCTAGTTCTAGTTCTGGTAGCACTTATGGAATAACTGAAGATGAATGGACAGTTATATGTAATTTAAATGAAATGTTACAAGTTTTTTATGATGCTACCATGTTATTATCTGGCTGTTATTATCCAACCATTACTTTAGCTGCTTTACAAAATTTTAAATATTCAAAAAATTTTGATAAATATCGTATGGATGCTACTTTTGGACCTATGGTTTTTGAAATGGAGAGCAAATTTAATAAGTACTTTAGGCCTCTTCCTCATATTTTTGGTTTGGGGGTTCTTATTGATCCATGCTTGAAGGATATTGGCCTTCGAAGTTTGTTACAGTCATTGTATGGTGGACAGGTTATAGACTTAGATGATGGAACCACCCTGAATGCTACTACTCATCATTTACTTATTAGAAATTATTTTCAAACTTTATATGATGAGTATGCAGCTAGACATGGTGTAGCTGCACAACAGTCTGCAGCTTCGGTTTCTTCGAGCTCATCCCGAGCCCGAGGTAAAAGTGTAAGTTTTGATAGGTATGCAATGGTAGCCGAGCTAACTGGTGGATCTGGACTTGGATCGTCATCATCGGAGGTTTCTGAAATAGATGAATATTTTTCTGCTTCTTTAGTTAGATGTCAAGGAAATGCTTTAGATATTTTGCAATGGTGGAAAGTATATGGATCAGTTTCATATCCTATACTTTCCACCATGGTTCGTGATTTACTAACAGTGCAGGTTTCGACGGTAGCTTCGGAATCCGCCTTCAGCACAGCAGGTCGTTTGATCGACGATCACAGGACATGCTTGGATCCATATACTGTACAAACGGTGATGTGCCTACAAGATTGGTGGAGGTACGAGAAGCGAACGCAAGGCATCGATTGGATGGCTGGAATTAAAGATAAATTTGAAGAATTTGGACTAGCAGATAGATATAAAGAATAGATTGTAGTTTTTATATCTTAGCTTACAATTTGTAAAGAATTATTTTGGAAATAATTGCAAATGATAATGATATAGGTGAGTAGGTGCCAACCTAGTTGGGATTTACTTATCTATTGTGATGCGATTAATTCCAAAATAAATTTGTACTTGTAATTTGTAACTGATTTATCAATTATTAATAAAGAATATGTTTTTATCATTTCTTATTTGTAATTTATGTCATTTTAAGTAATTAATAAAATTATTGTTTTTGTTATTTTTCTTATCTTTTTTTTATAATTTATAAGTTAAATAACATTAAAAAATTTTGAAAAAAAATAAAAAAAATAGGAAAATCACCCGGGCCAGCCCGGAACCCGGCCCGGTCGGGCCCAGGCCCGGGCCCGGCCCGGTGTACAGAACAGGCCGCACAGCCTCGCTGTTCCAAAGCAGGCCCAAGGGCAACAAGTGAATGGGCCTCCAAATCAATGCTATTTCATCAGAGGAGATCAACAGAACTTCTTGATCAAAATATACGGACTGTAATCCACCCCAAAAATAACTACCACAATCCTTGGCCCGTGCTTGCTTTAGCGTGCGCCCAAACAGTGATTCTTGTCAGACAAGTTGACCACAAAACAGTTGTTTTAACTTCACATCCAGATGTTTAGTAGATTATAATTTCACAACCAATCTGGTAACTAAATTTTTCTTGAGAGAGAAAAAAAAACTAAAAACTTAGGAGAGGATATATGTTACCTGTAAATGACAAGTGATAAAGTTTAATATTGATGTCATTAATATTTAGGTAAATTTTTTTTATCTAAAAAATATTTAGGTAAAAGTATTATATACTATATAGCTTTGCAGTCTTGCCATGCAACACCCCCAAAAGTTCAGAGGATTGGGATCCTCTACTAATGCATAGTACCTCCTAATATCTCCTAATACATCTTCACATTTTATTGCATAGTATCTCCTCGTATTGAAAGGTTATCCTATTAAAAAAAGGGTTATACAAATGCCGTGTGTTCTCACTGCTTACCTTTTGAGCTACATTCTGAACTTTACCGTGAGTTTACAGTGAGTGGCTTGATTAGAAAATAGAGCAGCCATGCAGGGGCAAAAGTTGGAGCTGCTACAAATTTACCGGATAACAAGGGCTTGAAAAAGCCTACCCGGGCCCATTCGAATATATGAGAGCGACATAGAATCATCATCGGTTCAATTGAAGGAAGGAGACGGGCCCAATCAAAGATATTTTCTTTTTCCTCTCTTTTTTGGTACAAGATCTACTGTACCAACTAACGAAATATATTTAACAGATCAACGTAACAATATTTTTTTGGGCACTTTTTCATGGAGTTTTCTCAGTGCGTCTCCTTTCTCTCTAGACCAAAAAATTCCTCGAATACTTACCCTTGAAACGTTTTATCCTTTATTCCTCTTTTTGGGAACTTGGAGAATCATTTTTTGAAGAGCAAAAAAACACAAAAAATGCGTAAAAAAAAAACACGATCGATTAAAAATTTAACTGTGGACCAACAAAAATGACTACACCAAGCTGATGCCTAGCGTAGCGTAGATTAATTACCTTAAAAGGATAAGTTGAGGGTTGACCACTACTTTAGGGAGGGGTTTTGTCGGTTCGTCCTTTAATAAATAGTCATATAGAGCACTTCAAGCAAAATTAAAATAGAATCTATCGTATTAATTATTTATAAAGCAAAGGATACGAAGCACTTGTTTTCATCCAGAATAAACAGGAACAAGATATGCCATGTGTTTTCTCCGTTTCTTTTTTTTTTAGATTCTATTGAAAATCACAACACAAGAAAGAAAATAGGTTCCACGACTTTTGAGCAGAAAAAGAATGAATTTCTCATTAAGTCGGGGCTGAGCTGGCAAAGCTGTGTTGAATAAAAACGAGAAAGAGACTAAACTCCAAAACTACAAAAGATTGCAAAAGTGACTTCAGTCTCCTGACGTGCAAAGAGGTCAATACTTGAATCTACTGCTAGGAACAAATACCACTATTGGCACTGTGTAAAGATACATAGACATACAATACAGATATGCATAGTTTAAAAACTTACTGGATGCGGCAAGAGTTTATATGATTCTGAATCTCTTCGGCATCTCGTCTTCATCAGTAGTCTAAAGAGCCTACGGATGTGATCCCACTGGTCATGTTTCTCGAGTCCTGCCTGCTCATGTAGTCGTCGCAACTGACACTCGAGAGCCTTTTCATCGGGACTGAGTTCAGAAGTTCATCGCCTTCATTTCCCATCTGATGCACTTCTTGAGGCGACAGTATCTTTATGCACCAGACGCTATTTACAAACTCTCTGAAAGGATCACGAGTTGGGGTCAAGGTACGAGACGAACCCAGACTCTCGATAAACAGCACACGGTACAAATACTACATAAGTGTGCACCATTGATGTAGAGTATTAGTCCTAAGCAAATGCGTACACATTCAATAACAACAACGTCTTTACTCAAAATTTCTAGGGACAGCTACATAAAGCGTATTCTTCCATTCAGTTCTATTCAGGTGCATCTCCACCATTAAGTTAATAGCTACCGTATCTTTTTAATTGCTTCGCACCAAGTTTTGTTCAGTCTAACTCGAGTTATTGGTTTGCTAATCATAATCTTATCACTACTAATTGATGCATTTCTGGTCTTTTGCACATAGCCAAACCATATAGATTGAAAAAACAAGAACATTGTCTTCCTGCTTTAATTAAAGTCAGATGATATTCATACTTATAGAAGCAAAAGATTCACGCTACAGTGATGTGATGTTTTAAATAAATATTATCTGCTACCTAGAATTTCATTTCTGCTTCAGTATTTTAATCAAATTATATCTAGGTACTGTATCTTCTAAGGGTATATCGCATAATACCATCCTGGCTACTGACACAGGCACTTTGTCCTATCACCAACACCAAGCAAAAAGTGGGTTCTTACAAAAATAAGGTGCAGCACATGCATCAGGATAGTATCAGCATTGGCAATCAATATGGTGCATGGATATCTTAGCCCTTACGACATTCAAATTCACTTGAAAGGAACATACTCCTTTCAAATTCACTTGAAAAGGAACATACTCCAGGTTTATTAATAGATACAAAGCAAGTATTGATTATAATCATCTTTAACGTTAAGTTTCATGTAATGATACGTTTCAAGTTTCTTTTTCTTTTTTCTTTAAGGGTTAGTGTAATATCATTTGACCCATAACTCAGTCCATAGATTTTTGAGGCATTCCAGATCAACAATAGCATCATGAAAGTAAAAGAAATCCTAGAAATCATCAAAGCGCAAGTAAAACTCACAAAGAAGAAAGAGAACTTACTGCCAGGGATCATCGCCAAGGAGAAGAACATCATTCTCCCGGTCGACGAATACAAGCTGCCAGCCTGATCTCACAGGGTCTTCCAATTGGTCTTCAAGGCCAAACAGACGCCCAAGCTCACTGCGGAGCTCAGGATAATTGTTGAATTTGGTAATATCTAGTGACCTACCAAAAGACCCCAATTTGTAAACCTAGAAAAAACAGCAAAATTTTCAGCCAATTCATCACAATCTGCAACATACGGCATATTCAAAACTTGCATATAACATCAGAAAACAGGCTTTTACAACGAACTAGTCCCCCTTGAGTCCTGGCGAATAATGGGTTGCAAACCGTATACAAATATAACTGCTAGCATAAAGAAGCAAAGACAAACCCAGGTCAGATAAAAATTTGATTCCTTTTCAAGCCGTGAATGAAAGAAGATGAAGATAATAGATAAAATCAAATAACGGGTCATCTTGATACATATCACTCATATTTTATAAGATTTTAAGCCGATTTGACCTAGCTGGACAGGATGGACACTACTATATTACATAAAAAATATATCAAAAAAAAAGAACAAACTAATACAGACTGACATGAGTATTATATAAGAGGTATAAGGTTTTGAGCTAGCTTTTACCAATAGTTGATTTCCTAGTGATAAATTCATGAAAGGTAAAATAAGAAACCCGTACATAGAAAGCTTGTGATCCAAAGCTAACTTATTACATGTATTGTACTGCTGATCCTAAAGCTATAAAACTTCAAAAACTCCTGATATGGATACCATTAGAGGCAAATAAGATCCAAGATCGATCCTGAGATTTCATACACTGGATAAAATTGTAAACCTTTAGGAATTAATCGACATCATTCAAACATAGAGGAGGTTCATGACAGCATGACCTAAAATACTCTTAGATACAGGATAGTTATTGAAGTAAGTGTCAAAGGTAAACAATCTTGTATTTTGCTCCGGTTTGTGTACCAAACATTTCTTGACATGTACTAGTAATTCAATATCAGCTCAACAAGATTAAGATGCAGTTCAAAATTCAGACACAACCATAAAAAATTTAAGATTTTAGCAGATCGCTCTGGATGGAAAGCATCTCACCTTTACAAAGGTTCCACTTTGTGGGTTAACTTGGCCTGCATCCTCAGGAGATTGCAAAAACCCCAATTCTTCTACGCAAGTTGAACTTGGCAGCCCCTGATTCAATGGGAAATCAGTTCCTCCGATGCCCAGAAAATTTCCAGTAGCAAATGGCATGGTTGTTGAATCAGTATCACTGCCTATGCTCTTGAGGCTTGACAAGCCATTCTGCATTAAGATAGAGGAGTCTATGTTGACACCAAAAAGCAGATTGCTTTGGGGATCAGTGCTACCTTCCTGGTCTAGAGAGCTTTCCCTTCCAGGAAATGGTGGCAATGCAAACAAGTTAGTACAAATATTTGGTTGGAGAGGACCTAACTGTTCAACCTGGGGCTGAATTGAATGAGCCCCAGAAGGAACCATGGCCTCGACAGCTAATCGCTTAGATGGCCGGATACCCGAGTTGATAAGTGGGCTACTTCTTGGTATACTAAGAATATTTGATGTTTCCTCAGATGAATACGAGCGCAAAGGAATATGCAGAGGTGAAGCAACAGGTTTGGATACCAGGTTACTAGTGGCGTCCGGGAAATTCTGCTGAGCAAATGAAGATGCTATCGCCAAGGTTGAAGATCGGGATTGAGAAGCTGAACTTAGCTGAGACATGGCTGAAACTACATCAGGAATTTGCTGATGGTTAGACGGTCGTTGCTGCTGCATTTGTTGCTGGTGCTGGTGCTGCTGCTGTAATTGGTGCTGCTGCTCATGTTGCTGTAATGTGCTCTGCTGCTGTTGTGATCGACTCTGCTGTCGTTGCAACTGCTGCTGCTGCTGTAATTGCTGCTGCTGCAACTGTTGCTGCTGTTGCTGCTGTTGTTGTAATTGCTGCTGTTGGTTCTGCTGTAAATGTTGCAGTCGCTGCTGCTGCTGTAATGCTTGCTGCTCATGATGCTGCTGTAATGCTTGCTGATCATGATGCTGCTGTAATGCTTGATGCTCAGGATGCTGCTGTAATGATGATGCCTGCAGCTGCTGCTGAGCATCATTAAATGACTGGCAACGCTGCAATTGATGCTGAAGGAATTGAGACTGGCATGGGTTTTGACCCTGGTTTTCCTGGAGAGACTCAAGGAAGGCTTGCTGAGCGTGAGGCTGCATTTGCTGCAGAATTTGACTAGCTAATAGAGGATTTGATCTGCTGGTTATTGTTTGTGGTTGCTGGAATTGCAGCACTGCAGGACATGCCTGTTTTGGAGAATCCACTGTTCTTATTTCCTGAAGAGCTGTAGCAGCCACTGCTTGATAAATGTCAGGCTGTAGACCAAGCATAGAAGCATCAAACCTGTGCCGCATCCAAGGTGCCATTCCAAGCCCTTGGAAATTGAATGCTTGCATTGCTCGATCACCATTCTGAAGCCACATAAATGGAGAATTCAAGCCCAGTTCGTCATCCTTTCCACCTTAATAGTCAACCAGAGACTTAGCACAAAGTCTAACAAGGCTTGACAAAAGAAAGTACATCAAAAAGCAAACGCATACCATGCAGAGAGGGTAGCCCTGATGGCCAAGGGCGCTTTAGTCTGAGAGGGAAATGAGATGGGTACATTGGGAACGTTGTCAGGGGCTCAATATCCCAAAGTGACACCCTTGGCTGTCTTTCCCCAGCAGTCGACTCATCCCAACCAACCTATATGCATAGAGAGAGAAGGAACTTATGAGTAATATCAACAAAAACAATTTTTTAAAGAGGATTTCTCTATACTACATAACCTAAAGGATCAGAATGAGGCAACAAATGCTCTTGCAGAATAAGTACCTTCACAGAACGCCAATGTGAATTTGGCCAACGAACTGGATCCAGATCACTTATCCCTGCTATTGTTCCCATGTAACTAAAAACAAGACAGTGAGACATTAGAACGTATAACCAACCAAAAATTAGGACATACACATCCACCAAAAAAAGTCAAATTTGAAAGTATTAGTTGTCCTAAGAGAACATTCTGCTGCATCAAGTTTCAATAAGAGAAGAGCTAAAAAACTGAGTTTCAGGGGAGAAAGATCTCAACATACCGGCGAACGCTTGATTCTTCAGTTTCAAAAAGCATCCGGAAACGCATTCCAACAGAAACACGAGTGTGATAAACTGCTTTTGCATACTTGGCTAGTGGTATAACAAACTCTGAAGGACTTGCCCTTAAACCATATGATAAATGTCAAAATTCAATAAATTTCAGATCATAAGAAACGCACAAACAGGTACCTTGGGTTATAAAATATAGTAAAGCGGCTGTTTGTAGCAGCAGCATGAGCTGCAGCTGCAAGGAGGCCTATATGCATGCTGTCACTGGATAAAACTGATGAAGGCATAACAGTTTGTGGACGACTAGCACGCCGGATACCCAGAAGCAACTGATTATTTTCATTCCTGAGCAAAGAAGCATACTTAATACTAGTAATAATAGAGATGGTTGTAAATAAATAAACAGAGAATGCATACAAGTGTGGTCTGGAAAACCACTATACCAGATGAAGAGAACTGAATCCCCGGCAACAAGTCTTTTTGCACTGATGAAAACACTCCATCCTGTTGTAAGAAGGTGCCTCTTTGGCTGACCTGCACATTCTGAATTTGCTGAACCACACAGAGATGTGCAAATAGACTGAAGAAGCCAATTATATACAATCCAATCGATTTTCACATATAATTATAGGATTGAAGGCATGATTGTTGAGTAAATATGGAAGAGTCCAGCCCTCAAGGGGAAGAGAGGAAAGTGATGCTCACATCACTCATGTTCTACCATATGATGCCCAATTTAGGGACATCGGATGAACCAAAGGAATAATAGTTTAAGGTGCTACAAAAGTATCAGAGCACCAATAAATGATAAACCATTAAATCTACATTAGTAAAGTAACTAGCATCTTGTTCAGTATATCATCTTCGTTCCCTCAAAGTAAGAATTCTTTATGTTACTATTAAAAAATGGCACTATAAGTTTTTATTTTTTTTAAGATTCAAGGCCTAAACGGCACTATAAGTTGACCCATAAACCACGTTACAATATGTGTCTTATTCGGACACATTAGCGCATGCCACATGAATAAGCCTTATTAGCAGCTATAAGGTGCCAATGCTACTAAACTAAATGTCCACATTTCGTAAAAACAAATTTTAACACAGAATACGAGCATTAGTCCCAATACTAATGTATAAAACCAAAAGGATAAAAAGGGCGTACTACTTTTCCCTTAAATATCTGTGCATTTTGATATATTCAATACATCTGGAAATTTATTCAGGTATTTCAAATATTTATTGCTACCATATTCATTTCCATATTTTAATCAGATAGTATCAGTCTCAATATTTGTAAAAAACAACGCAAAATCAGATGTGAAGAAGATTTCTTTTACCCTATATGGACAGGACCAAATAATCAAATTATATGAAAACCTCCATAATACTTTGACAAGCTCATTCTAGTTTGACCAATCTACAAAGTGAACTCCTTCCAATCATAAAACATGACTATATTTCTCGATCCTGCTATCCGTAGAACCTAAACTGTGCTGTTATTTGAATACTATTTTCCACATTTCATCGGGACGGACACCGAACAATATTAAGACTACAAAGGTCACATCCACTTCAGTTGCAACTGAAATTATGATTTCCAAATATATGCCAAACTATTCTAATGCAGAAATGGTGCACTAAAGTAATCTATGATGCTCAGAAGTAAAGAAGATCTGGAAACTAAAATGTAACTTGCACATTTTAGTACTATACTATCGGAAGGGTAGATGAGCAAATTAAGCAAATTCAATACAAATATAGTTACATATTCATGTTGAAACAAGAACAAGTGAACAACAAAATATTCATGCACTTCCACAAAAGCCATAAGCTACATACAATTTTCATTCCAGAAAAAGTACAACTTTGACTAGCTGGTTAAATCGAACTACCTCGAAAAATGTGGCGGAATTTCCATTCATTATCATGAAGGTCCCTTGCAATCAACTCTTGTGCAGGAGGCGTCTGAGAGAAGTCCTGAGAAGCACAACAGAGGAACACGCTGAACAAAAAAAAGTGTTTTTCTGACAAAAGCAGCATACAGCATAACGGATTGGCATTTCAGGTTTCTAAAGCAAGGCAACGAAACCCACCAATGGAGGGAACACTTTTTCAGCAGCACGTCGAGGAACGGAGAACCCACCATGAGTACTCGTATCACTTGCAGTCAATGTCTTACAAAAGTAGTTAGTTGGCTGTTTACTAGGGGTGCCCAACTCAGCTGGGAGGTAGGGGTCCTTTTGCTCTTGCTGTAGCAATGGGAGGGGAAGAGCTTGATATTAAAAGAATTAAAGCGTAATTATTCAGAAGTCACGGCCATAAAGAAATCATTGATTACCGGGCTAAGTGGTTGCAATGTCATTTGGGCATAAACCTCATCAGTCTCGACATCTGCCTGAATTTTGAGATTTTGTCATTATCTGCACCTTGGACAGTAACCAATATTCAAGTCAAAAAATAGCATTAAAATGAAACTCACATGCATAGTTATGTTATGAAGCTGACAAATCAGCTGAGGAGGCAGACTTGGGTAATTTGGGATGTGTGCATCAATTTCCTTGTTGGTTGATGCAGATACCTGCACAAATCAAGCATTTGAGAAAATAAGAGTCTGCCCCAGCACAAGGCTATGAAGGGAGGAGGATTTTTTGGCAAAAACAAAGAGACAATCTCTACCCAGCATAAATGCACGTTGTCATCTTAAATTGGAGGCAGCAATATGGTTATCCAATCATGTACATCAGCATATCGTGGAATGTAAATAAGCCTAAATTTCTAACAAGTCAATATCAGTAGGTTCTTTCCAATCAAAATCATGAAGCTATATAGCATATCTTGCTTAATTGATTAAAACTTAGAAAAAAGATATAAAAGAACTAGGAGAATATAGTCCAAAATGGAAGTTGTTTGCATCCCTCTCCGAAAGAACAAATGTCAAATACATTTCCAAAACACACCCATAGAGAACAAAACACAAATTGTATAGCAAAAATTATATCCTTAATTCATCTTCTAAATATTCAAAGAAAACAACTAACCTGCTCACTATGACCCTGAGGAAAGTACACAACACGACTGCTGACTGCAGGTAATGACACAAGTGGCCCGGCACATGCATGCCATAGCACAGAATTCAGACACCTTTCTTCTCCTACAAAATTTCCAGACACGTACAAAATTTTGGAGAATCAATTTTGCATTATTTGCAGGAAACTTATATAAAGAGAAATATCGTTTTTATTTATTTATTTCCTTAAAAAGAAGATCCAAAACGCAACAGTAACTTCAACAATGCTCCAAGAAAAAACTTCTTTTCTTATATAAAAAAAATGAAAAATAGACTCTACATCTCACTATATAATAATTGTCTTCTACTCAAAATCCACTGAGACCCTTTTCAATATTGAAACTAGTTAATTTTTTTATGGGTACTAAACATAAAATTAAGCAGCAGTGATCAAAGGGGATGAGAGGTAACTGAGGCCCAAAATACTTTAGAAAAAAAAAAAGAGAGCTCCAGATTCCAAATTCTAACTGCTCCAAAGTCCCAGTTTAAGTTCTAAGTAGAGCCAAAGGCACAAAATTTTGACAAGGCCAAAAAGCGCCCTTGGATCTCTTGACATTCGAAAATATCCTCTAAAAAACGGTTAAAATCAAGTAATCTAAGGATGTTTCTCACCCTCTTCTTGCCGACTAGCGACACCCGACGACGAGAGCCTCATCCTCAAAGAATCTGACGAGGGCTTAAATGCAACAGAAACCCCAAACTTGGACCAAAGTTTCCCCTTTGTTCAACAAAGGAGCAAAATCCTCAAGATGGGCCAGTCCATATACCAAAGACCCGCAAGTTTACTCCCCGCCTTTAAAGGAAACCGCAATCGTGCCTTACAAAATCATTCTCTTTCAAATTATTACCTCCAGAATCTAGTACCTCAATCCCAGGCTTCGCTTCGCAAATCCTAGCCCTCCTTTCTTCGAAGATTACACGAATTCCTCCCTTGAGTCCGTTAAATTCTGGGGCTCCAACTTCAAGTACAGACTCCAAGAACCGAATGAACTGCAGGAACCACAACAATCCACAGAAAACGAAACCTCTCCGAAGTCCAACTAGCTCAAAAGCTCAGTATCTCCAGTGACCGAAGATTCGAGCTCGACGATACAACTCAAGCACTGAAACCAAAGCATCAACTGACGAACAGAACCAGCCAGATCTCACGCCAGAGGCTTAAGGACCCTCAAAATCCTTGTACCAGTGTTTTCCACTCCAAGAGATCCTCGATCCGAACCCTAGAATCCAAAGGTCTCGCTGCGAAGCTCCAGAACCAAGCTTCAAACCTCTGAAAACAAGAAGAAGAAAAAAAAACAAGCAAACAACTCCCGAAACCCTAATCGAGCCCCTCCTTCAGAGAAACAGCAAACCGAACCCTAGACGCCGCAAATCTCCACCGCTCGAGCAACCAAGGAGCTCAATCGACTCCTACTTCGAACGGGGACCGAGCATTTCTCCGAACAAACCCTAGATATTTTGCTCCGAACTTAGATCGAAGCCCTCGCGTCCCGTTTCTCTCTCCTCTCCTCGGTTCACGTCAATCAATCAGCAACGAAAACCGCCATTATTACTGATTTTTAATTTCCTCCCTTTTTCTCCGCTCGCCTTTTTATAGTCGATGACCGGAATGAAGTCGGTAGCTTATAATGACAAATCTGCCCTCGTGACGGAGCACGAATTACGGGATTTAGCCTTTCGCTACATTCACGGAAATTGCTGGGCCAGTTAAAAAGGGCCCGTTGATAAAGAACGCCCGAGATGATCCGTAGATTCGCCGATATGAAAGGAGGAAATTGGCAATTTAATCGGAATACGGCGTGATCATATCAATGGTAGTTTTTGTACTCCATTGATCCGTAGTCCTGCTTCTTTCGTCGTCCGAGGTATCTCTACCAGTCTACCGTAAAGGGAAGGTATCGAGAACAGTCTTAGGAATTATGATTGGGTTAATTTCACAAAAACCTCTTTGGGACTTTTCTAACCGAACTTTGTTTATAAATAACTAAAATGCCTGTTGGATCTGGGATAGGCCTGTTCATCCGGCCCGGCCCGGCCCGGCCCGGAAATCCGGGCCCGGGCCGGGCAAAATCGGAGCCCGGACCCGGGTACCCCGGGCCGGGCTCCGGGTCGGCCCGGATTTTTTTTAATTTTTTTCTTTTCTTTTTTTTTATAAAAAATGCTAAAAATTAGTTTAAATTTATTATATTTTATATAATTATGTATTAGTATATACTTACAAATTATTATGTAATTATATATTATATATACATATATTATATATATTATATATACATATATTATATGTAAATATATTGTATATATTTATAAGTTATAACTTAAGAGAGAAAATCGCATAAGTAGCCATTGCCCGTTGGGCCAATGGGGAAAAAGTAGCCGTTGTAATATACTATACTTATATACTAAGAGAGAGAGTATACACACACATATTATACATATATAAGAGAGAGTATACTTATATAAGAGGGAGTATACATATATAAGAGAGAGTATACCTTTATAAGAGGGAGTATACATATTATACATATATAAGAGAGTGTATACCTATATATACTTATATAAGAGAGAGTATACTTATATATACATATATACTAAGAGAGAGAGTATATACACACACACACACACACATATTATACATATATAAGAGAGAGTATACTTATATATACATATTTACTAAGAGAGAGAGTATATATATATACACACATATATTATACATATATAAGAGAGTGTATACTTATATATACTTATATAAGAGAGACTATACATATATAAGAGAGAGTATACTTATATATACATGTATAGTATAAGAAAGAGTATATATATACATACATACATACATTATACATATATAAGAGAGAGTATATATACACACACATATTATACATATATAAAAATATATTATATATACATATATTATACATATATAAAAATATATTATATATACATATATTATACATATATAATACATATAAAAATTAAAAAAATAAAAAAAATAAAAAAAAAACAAAAAACACTATTCCGGGCCGGGCCG
>NC_033799.1:75104265-75138753 GCF_001876935.1 Asparagus officinalis | reverse complement strand
ACCCCTAATCTGGGATACAAGCCTGGAGGAGTGGGGTGAATATGTTTGCTACAGTTTTTCGATAATGCATAGAATAAGCAGCGGAAATATAGAACAAATAAAAGCGAATAACCAAATAAAAAACCAATCAAGAAATACGCAAGATAATTTTAGTTGTTCAAATAATAATCCTACGTCGACTCTTGCTTCTCATGAAGGGGATTCCTCACTATGCCAAGGTTTTTCTGAATCGCATCCCGGTTCAGTAGATTTATAAAGACCGCACCTAAAATCCACCCGAAACCAATCATCTACTTTAACTCTCCACAGTAAGTAACACATAGCCCTCACTAGTAAGGTTTTAAAATGTCGGATGTCGAGTTCATCTCGAACGACTGAAATCCATGTCGGATAGCGAAAATCAGGGATATATCGGGTGACATGGACTAAATTCCGGATTGCCATATTGGGTGGTGCGCATATAATATCATGTCTAAATACAATCTAAGCATTCCTAAATTTAAATTAAACATACTTTATAAATTATATAGCCCAAACATATAAAAAGTAAATAATATATGATGTTTACGGTCACTAACCCATTGTAGAAATTTGATTCTCGGTTGCATCTTGAAACCATTCGGATGCTTGGCCTATGAAATAAGAAAATGTTGTTAGTAAACGTAGAATAGCATATGAAGAATGAAGCAAGTAACATATAATATATGGAATGAAAATCAACAATAAAATTTTTGTGCAATCACAATTCACACAGTTCATAACAATAAAGAAATATAATCAAATCAAAACAAACAAACAAGTTCTTAAAGCTACAAATAGTTCATAAATTGTTTAACATCCATAGAGCAAATCCAGAATAACATAAAAGAAAAGATAACTAGAATCAATCTTCATCGGCATCGAAAGTAGGATTATCCTCCTCATCTGACTCCATGAATAATGCATCCATCTCTTCTTCCACATCATATTCCAGCAGCTCATTTCCCTTCGATGAAGATGATTCCGATTTCTTCTTTCTTTTATACATTTCCAACCTTCCACTCTTTCTCTTCCTTGGGTTAGCTCCTGAAACATCTCCAACTTAATTGCCTAAAAGTCAAACACTCTCCCGGGAATACTTCGTCATCACTATTATTCCACTCCTCACCCAACAACCATTTGAAGACCCTTTCCTCATCATTATAGACAGATAAAAGATCTCTATCTACAACGGCATGCTTGTTCTTCAACTTTGCGTTGAACTTGATAAGGACTAAGTCATGGAGTTTTTCATGAGTTAGTCTATTCCTCTTCTTCGTATGCATCTACAAAATAGAATCATGAATTAACAGAAAAAACTAGTCATCAAATGTTACAATATAAGCCCACAAGATGATTAAATTTTAAGAAATAATATTACCATCTCAAATGTACTCCAATTTCTTTCACAAGCTGATGAGCTAATTGTTGTAGGCTATCAAAAAAATTACTGTAGATAGTTGATCCTCACAAAACGCTGATGATAAAAGTTACAATCTGACGACTTTTATGATAACAGACGAGAGTTATAATTTAACGACTCTCATACTTTAAAAAGCCAAATGCAAAGATTACAAAATGACGATCTTTACATAACTTGAAAAAGAGATTACTATTAACTATCTCTTTAAAGCAAAACGCGAGGGTCCACCCCCAAGTTACAACTTCAAAACGCGAGGGTCCACCCCCGCATTCCAACTCCAAAACGTGAGGTCACCCCCGTGCCCCGTATTCCAACTCCGAAACGCGAGGGTCGACCCCTGCATTTCAACTCTAAAACGCAAGGGTCACCCCCGCGTTCTAACTCTAAAACACGAAGCTCACCCATGTGTTTTAACTCCAAAACACGAGGCTCACCCCTGTGTTTTTTAGGCTAAACGCGAGGGTCGCTCTAGAACACGATTCTCACGTTTGACCGTTTCAATTGCAATTTTAACAGTTCAAAATCATTTTTCACTTAATGTGGCGATTAAGCCCCTATTATGGAGCTTAAGGGGTCAGTTGCAACCCTTAACCCTATAAATAGCTGGTTTTACAGCTAAAAAAAGGGTTGGAGCTTTTTGGATCATTTGGGTTGGCTTTTAGATCACCTTGAGTTAGCTATCTTTGAGATCGGCTATTAGAGAGGAAAGCCATTGGCTTATTTCGGTAAAAAGGATTGAAGTTCCTTTCTAAAATTAACTCTCTTGCAGAGTTCTAAACTCGGCCAAAGTTCTAAACTTGCTTCGCAAGTTCGTCCAAGACGTTAAGTCAAGAAGTAAAGACAAAGTTCCACAAAGCCAAGTGTTCGGATCGTCAACAGGATATAAGAATCAAACTCTCATCGCCACCAAGAAGAACCCAGTATTAAATAAATGAAAGGATCTTTATTGATTCTTCTCTCTTTTGTAAATTAGAAAACCGATAAGAAAATTATAATTTCTTTTTCTAAGTCAGTTAAAGAGAGATTACTTTGAGAGATTGTATTCATTCTTTTTCTAAGTCAGTTAAAGAGAGATTACTTTGAGAGATTGTATTCATTCTTTTTCTAAGTCAGTTAGAGAGATTAATACTAATTGAAGATTACTTTGAGAGATTGTATTCATTCTTTTTCTAAGTCAGTTAGAGAGATTAATACTAATTGATTTCTTAATTTTCTTGTAATTTTTTCCGCAAACAAAAGATGACAACTCAGCTGGGGATTAACTTTTTCACCAATGAAGAAGTGGTGGCACAATCCGACACCAAGCTCACCAGAACTACTGTCAAAACTCTTATTGTGAAGTTCAACCAAAGTATGAGGATCTCCTTTCCACTGGATCCCTTGGCCCTAAGGCTATGCGCAAGATGTGCAAAGCCTCCGAAGATACTAAGATTCCTCCTATCGTCGACTTACCAAAGGAGTGTCTTTCCTTAGGGTTATACTATTCATACAGTCCCTCCTCTGAAGAAGAAGACTTTATTCACCCGAACTCACCAAGCAAGCTGAGGACCTTCCACCCATACCTTAGCAAAGGGTATCGGGCCACAAGAGACCCATTTCTATGACTAACCGATCAATACAGATGGTAACATCATCGCAAAAGACTCAACTCAGGCGAAGAAGAATGTTGCTCGCCTAAGAAGAAGATCCCTACGACGAGCACAACTTAGAGAACGTCGATCAATCAACCAACGTGAACTTCGCATTTGTAAGCCAATACGTGACTCTGAGCTTCGCATTTCTACTGAAGAACACGAGCCTCACATTTATGAGCCCATATGCGAACCTCGTGAAAGCCTGACTGAACGTGACCCTCAACGTTGCATTCCACAGCTAAAACGCGGATCTTAATTCTGCATTGAACGTGAACCTTAGCTTCGTGTTGCTCAGTCAAAATGTGAACCTCGCGTTCAAAGGGACGTTGTACGTGACCCTCGCGTCCCTGCTCTCAAACGCGACCCTCATGTCCCCGATCTCAAACGCGACCCTCGCATCGCCACTCTCAAACGTGACCCTTGCATCCCCGCTCCCAAACGTGACCCTCGCGTTCAGTTACCTAAATGCGACTCTCGTGTTTTAGTGTTAAAACATGACTCTTACGTTATTAATACTAAATGTGATGTGTCAAGTCGCGTTCAGGATGACCGATATGGATTTCAAATCTATGTCCATTAAGAACCAGTCTTGTCCAGCCAAAGACCGGGGGTTTAAAGAAAAACCTCACGAACTGTGAGTAACTCCCCTCGAGTCTCTGTAATAGACTTAAGAGAGTTCCTATCAAGAGACGGAGCTGTCCAACAAGTCACTGCCGCCTGCCAATGCGATCGACTTATCTCTGCAGTCCTTTTAGAATGATGATGTTGTGCACCTATAACTAGGTCATCAGTATTCAGCTGACTGACGAACATCGCCTTGCCAAACCCGTACAAGCGACGACATTCCCACAAGAAGATGACTTTGGAAGAAGAGCACTTTTGGAGTCACTTCTAACATGGCAAGTGTAGGGAGATCATCAATCCCTACCTCTAATGAGTCAGAGACGGATCGATCCCCTGACTTGAAAGAGATCTTGAGTGAGTCTGATGGAATCTATCAACACACTCAAACTCGAAAGGGAGTCATCCCTCCTGTCAACTACTGAAAGTAGGATAAAGGAATTGAGTCTGATGATGAACACTCAGCCATCGCAGAATCTCAATCCTCTAGCTCTTTCGTAGAACACAAGAGCTCCGCTTATATGGCAGGACACCTTGATGATCTTGTGAAAAGACTTGATGAGTAGCAAGCTATGATTAAGTCTCAGTAGGAGACTATCAATAAACTCCGAATCCTGATAGCTCAAATTATAGCAGACAGGTCAAAATCCCAGAAGACAGATTCACTGCCTCGACATGAATCTTCCCAAAGAGGAGGATCATCTTCATCGTGGCCTTTTACATCAAAGGGGAAGGAAAAAGTGATTGAGAGTGTGACTTTTGATCAAGAAGCCCACAACCTGGAATCTTCCTCTGAAAGAGGAAGAGAGACAAAAAATGAGCAGAATCTTCAGTCTACAAAAATAAAAGAACCGAAAGCCCACCTTAATGTTATTGCTAATAGAAGTGAGCTTTAAGATGAAGGAGTTGTCAGACTGTAAGGACCGTGAATTTTGATACTAGTTAAAATAATTTTTTAGTATTTTAAAATATTTAATTATGATTTTTAAAAGAGTATTTGTATTTTTCTTGAAATTCTATAATTTTTTATGATTTAAAGTGTAGGTTTTATATTTATTTAAATGATATTAATATTTATAAATTAATTTTATGTGGTGAAAATTTATAGAATATATCTGTTGCGTTATCGATGCTGTTACATGTCATTTTGAATAATACATTGTATTATTTTTATTATTACGTATATTTTCGTATAATACGTTGTATTATTAATTATGTATTATTTGTATAATTTACTGTATTATTTCTACTGTTACATATTATCTGTCGTGTTAGTATAACTTGTACGTTTTACTGTGTATATAATTATCCCATAATTATTTGATTTTAAATATAAGTAAATATATTTTATTTATTAATTATTTCCGTTTAATTGTACAATATGGTTATATTTCGACTATTTCGTATCAACGGTTGCAATAGCACAACATGTACGTTTTTAATTGTAGATAATTATTATGTAATTAGTTTAAATTTTAAGTACCCAAAAAAATATTTATTTTAATTATTTTTGGTTAAATTCCCTAACCCTAACCCTATATAATATATATATATATATATATACCCATGATACCCTCTCTCCTCTCTCCTGTTCAAAATTCAGCCGCCGCCTCTCTCTCTCTCTCTCTCTCTCTCCATTCTCTCAGATCTCGGCCGCCGACCCCGCGCCGCCCCTCCGCCGCTCGCGCCGGATCCCTCCCCGTCGACACTCCCCCTTCCCTCCCGCATCCATTCTCCGACGCCCCGCAGCCGCCGGAGTTCGCTCCACCCCAGTCGCTCGCCCCCAAGCCGCGCCAACCCCTTCGCCTCAGCCGCTTGAACACCCCTCCGTCGCTCTTCTCCGTCGAGACAGCCGCCCTGCACCCGAGCTCCGACCAGGCCCAGCCCCCCTCTCCGACCAACCTCCTGTGCACCGCCCGCATCACGCCTCCCCTCACCAAGCCGAGCTCCACCAACGCTGGCCACCGCCTCCCCCTCCCCTTGGCCACTCCCTCATCGTCGACGAGCATCCACGCCCTCTTAGAGCCGCCCTCGTCTCCTCTCCAGTCCTCCACGCCATCGAGCCTTCGCCGAAGCCCCCAACCAAGCTCCGACAACCCCTTAGCCACGCCGAGATTCCCGTGCCGTCGACGCTCAGCCCCGTCGCCTCTCAGATCTGAGCCACCATCCGCTACATCGCCGAGATCCGCGCCGACGTCGCTGTTTAGATCCGTCACCTTCAGCGCCGACGCGTTGCAACGTCAACGTCGATTCGTTCGACGAACCCGAGGCAAGATCCCGCTCCTCTTGACTCGTTATTTCATATTTATATCTGTCATTAATTAGTTACATAGATTAGATTGTGAATTGTTATTAACTACGTGGGCTTGTTGATGATCATATTGATAATGATGTTAGATAAGTAATTTAAAGAAATAAGTATTTTGTGTAAAAATTGTTATTTGGGATGTTTTTAAAAGAAAGAATATATTTAAAGATTATTTTTAGAATTATTATGATGAGAAAAAGATTAATTGGAAAAATGGGTTGGTTTTGAATAATTATTAGAATAGATAATTTCAAAGTATTTATTTCGGAAAAGAGGTCATCTTGAGTTGTTAAGTTATTCCGTCAAAAGAATTATATTTTGAAATTATGATGTTTTAAAAGAATTTATTTTGTGAAAGGAATCTTTTTAGGAAGACTACAATAATTTAAAATAAATTATTTTGGAAAAGATTATTTTTCTAAATTACATAGTTGGTTGTTCATAAATTTATGACTCTTAATTTCGATTACCTGATTTGCCATGATATTATTGTACATGATTAGTTGTTGTGTTATTATTTGCTGTGTTTAAGAACCCCTAGCAGTTCATGACTTAGTGGCCTCGTGCGTCATGAACAGACTTAGTGACATGTGTGGGTGTGTTTACTGAATTTAGGTGGTGAACCCGAGTTTCAATGAGGAATATGGTTGATTTAGAAAATACAAGAGAGTTGGGATGGGAAAGTCCATGTTTATGTGATGTCAAAGTGGAGCCAGTGTAGCCACTTTGGTCCGTGAGCTTGATATTCACCTGATTCTTGTTTGAGTTCGAACAAGGCCGGAATCGGATTGCGTGTAGCCCTCTGACCGATCCAGTGTAGCGGCGTATTGGGTGCACATAGAGGATTTGTGAACAGTCGGTTATCCGATGATATGAGTGTTGACTCTATGTGAGATATGGACCAATGAGTTGAGATAGGATGGTTAGTTACATGACCTTGATTGTTGGCTAAGTATGATTCTTGTGAGATGTAGGCCAGTTATGTTTCTTTTCATACATAGACCAGGGTTAATATTTAATTATCTATAATTTAAGACATATGGTATATACATGAGGGTTTCCTTGTTTGGATTATTTCGCTCGACGTACTACGTCTCATGTTGTAGATTTTTAAGTATTAATTCTATCTAGTTGTATGACCTTGTCACTTGGATGTTTAGACTGATTGCTATCGTCATGATCTCGTTACCTGATCGATTTTGGATGTTTTATGTTATCATGATTTAGTAGTGTTTTCATGTCGATTTGTGGATTTTAGTTGTATGTTCTTTTGTTGTTCTGTTATCGTATCGTTTTTTGTATCAGATTTTTATTTGTTATATTTTCCTTGTGGGGTCGGATCTTGCCGTGTGCCATGCACCCTGACGTACACCTGTTTTCTCTGGTGTACGTCAGACTTAGAGGAAGAGCAGATTTAGCTGGGAGATCGCTAGGAGCCATAGGATTCTTAGCAGAGTACTTAGAAGACCGAGCTGAAGAAGCCGAAGCGTAGTTATTCCCTCTAATTGTTCGATGATCCTAGTTTACTTTTGTAGCATTTCTTTCCGCCTGATCATAGTATTTTATATTCTCCAGTATCTCATTCAGATAGCTTGTATAAGGGTATGTTGGACCCGTATCATTATGTCTTGGATGATATTCATTTGTGATATGATATGTATTCTTTTATTCTGAGTTTGTCTATTATATTCTTGCTGATTGTGATCGGGGACCTGTGACTTTGCGTTGTATTTATTTCCAGACGCTTAGCATATTGGATTGAGAAGAAAAGAAAAAGAAGAAAAAAAATTGGTAGTGTATATTTCTTCTCAATCTAATACGTCGCGGGCTTGTTCACGTCCCGATTCCCGGGTATTTTGGGAAGCGGGGCGTGACAGGTTTTTTTGGTGGCCCATGCAGGTCACGGTCCCGAGTTTCCACTAGTAAGAATGTATTGGACAATTTAGATGCATATATATTTCATCTGTAAGACTATTCTTGGGTCTTTATCCTATTTCCTTGATAGATTTCGTTTCGTCCCTATCTTATCACTCTTTGATTCCGGAGTTTTCACAGTTTTTATCCCATCGCTTCGTGATTACATGCTCTCTTCCTATAACTCCTCTATCCTCGCGACGGTCATTATTTTATAAGTTATTATTTTTACAACTATGTTTTCTTTGATTTGACTATATATATCGTTTAATTGTATTGATTTCTGTATTATTTATTACATTATTTTATGCATCATACGCAGACTATATATATCGTTTAATTGTATTGATTTCTGTATTATTTATTACATTATTTTATGCATCATACGCAGTGTTATATTGTTTGTCTTCATTAAAAATATATACCATTACTTATATATTTCAATTGTTCAAACCATGTTATTAAGTGTTTTGCATTGCTCTAGACTCCGCATATACATTGCATATCATATCTGATATTCAGATTATTTTCTTGTGTTTAAATATATTTTTGTATATCTAAACTTGTTATGTGTATGTTTTTCTGACATATTATCTATTAATTACTATTGTTTTCGCCAAAAGTTGGTTTTGTCATGGAATTCATTATATCTTCGGTCGATTACAATAAATTCAAAAAGAGATAGCCTTTTTATAAGACTTCCTTTACACAACAAAATAAAAATTACAACTCTTGAGAAACAAACGCAGGATCGTTGTTTGGATCACTGCTTGCGTGGGATCTTTGCCTGTGCCGGGGGTGCGTTAGCCCGTGGACCACCAAATCACAGATTCTGATTGAATTGTGAGGGGTTTATGATTCTGACTTCATTTATCGAAGTGAGAACTTGAAACGATATCTTATCAAGGTAAGATAGTCGTTCTTCTTGAAATCAAGTCAAAGCCTGAATATCAAGGGATTGCCGGAAGCTCAAGAACTCTGTCCTCTCTGCTCTGAAGTGCTCTCAAAAATGATCAGCCCGTTTCAAAGAAATCACCTCGGGGGTATTTATAACCTCTGTATGAACAGTGCTCGCGAGACAGCGTTTGCTGTCTCGGCGGGCGAGACAGCGTTTGCTGTCTCGCTGGCCGAGACAGTGTTTGCTGTCTCGCCCAGCGAGACAGTAAATGGTCCTAACTGTTTAAAGGTTTGACCAAGATGGGAATTTGAGACGATCCTAACTGTTTAAAGGTTTGATCGTTCAATTTGTGGACCTCTCGTTCATGGAACGAATCGAGAGGGGATTTTGGCTTTGGTCCTAACTGTTTAAAGGTTTGACCAAGATGGGAATTTGAGACGATCCTAACTGTTTAAAGGTTTGATCGTTCAATTTGTGGACCTCTCGTTCATGGAACGAATCGAGAGGGGATTTTGGCTTTGGTCCTAACTGTTTAAAGGTTTGACCAAGATGGGAATTTGAGACGATCCTAACTGTTTAAAGGTTTGATCGTTCAATTTGTGGACCTCTCGTTCATGGAACGAATCGAGAGGGGATTTTGGCTTTGGTCCTAACTGTTTAAAGGTTTGACCAAGATGGGAATTTGAGACGATCCTAACTGTTTAAAGGTTTGATCGTTCAATTTGTGGACCTCTCGTTCATGGAACGAATCGAGAGGGGATTTTGGCTTTGGTCCTAACTGTTTAAAGGTTTGACCAAGATGGGAATTTGAGACGATCCTAACTGTTTAAAGGTTTGATCGTTCAATTTGTGGACCTCTCGTTCATGGAACGAATCGAGAGGGGATTTTGGCTTTGGTCCTAACTGTTTAAAGGTTTGACCAAGATGGGAATTTGAGACGATCCTAACTGTTTAAAGGTTTGATCGTTCAATTTGTGGACCTCTCGTTCATGGAACGAATCGAGAGGGGATTTTGGCTTTGGTCCTAACTGTTTAAAGGTTTGACCAAGATGGGAATTTGAGACGATCCTAACTGTTTAAAGGTTTGATCGTTCAATTTGTGGACCTCTCGTTCATGGAACGAATCGAGAGGGGATTTTGGCTTTGGTCCTAACTGTTTAAAGGTTTGACCAAAATGGGAATTTTGTGAGGGAAGATTGATCTAAAGAGGTGATCGAATCTCATCTCAGCAAAAGAGTATTCGGAAGTCATAGTAGGAGTTTAGTGTTTATCACTTTGTTCATAATGATCGGGGTTATCCCTAAGAATATTACATTTAACATTCTTCCGGGAACTTCCCGTTACATGAATTATCCACCCCCCAGCTTTCTTTGCAAAACTGGGTGTAACGAGGAGTACGTTATCCTCAGTCGCATGTTCGGGTTATCCTTAAGAATATAAGATTCTCCAGGAACTTCCCGTTATATAAATCATCCACCCCCAGCTTCCTTTGTGAAACCAGGTTTAACATTGTACTCGGTTGGATAATCGAGAAGCAGTTTATACTCATATGCTCTTTGGAGTGTGGGGAAACAGTTTATACTCGTGCACCCACTGGAGTTGTATGGTCGTCTTTACTCGACTTCTTTCGTCGTTATGACGCCGGAGTCAATTAGGGCTTGGATCTTGTTTTTGAGTCCAAAGCAAATCTCGGTGGGATGAAGAACCCTTCTGTGGTACGCACAGTAGTTTGGATCCGTAATCCTCTTAGCTCCATCCTGATCTTTAATAGGTGGTAGCTCGATTTTGTCATTAGCGAGGAGGTATTCCAAGATGGCTGGAGCTTCATCATCTTCGAAAGAATATTCCTTTTGAAACCTCGGATCGAGAGTCGCATTCTCAACGATTGCAGATGTCATTGGTTGGCCTCTCTCAGCTTTCTTTCTTTTAAGAAAGTGCTCAGCTTGTTCACCCCGAGATTTTAACTCCTTCCAAGTTGTGGATGACATGACCCCCAGAGCTTCCAGGACATCGATAGAGAGATTATTGTGGCATGTTTGCAGAATGAACTCCTCTGTAACAGGATCTCTGCAATTCATTGCCTTGTTACGGAAGCGTTTGACAAAACTGTCGACTAACTCCTCGTCTTTTTGTTTTTCATCCAAAAGGGTTCCGATTGACACTTCGGTGTCATCATCGAAGAAGTTGCTGAGGAACAAACTTTCCATGTCATCCTAGCAATTGATACTCCCTGGCTTGAGCCGTCGGTACCAATCGAAGGCGGGCCCACGAAGGGTGCCAACGAATGACCGGACCATTAAAGCCTCGTTTCCAGAGATCATGCCCAAATGAGACTTAAAATAAATCAAGTGCTGAATAGGCGAGTTCTTCCCGTCAAACGGTGTGAAGTTAATCATGTTGAATTTTGCCGGGTACGGTATTGAATTCCATTCTCTTGGATAGGGACATAGAATACCTGTCTTTTTCACTTCTTGAGCCGTCATCAAAGCGTTGATTTTGTTTTCAAGCTCTTTCATCTTCTCATTCTCGTCTATGTCTTCATTCGAAGGACGTTGAGGAGAATGAGTTAGACCACCCCCTGTAAGAGGTGCTATTGAACTACCTCCAATATCGTTTTTGGGAGGATCCGTTAAACCACCCCCAGCGTTATTGCTATTGGGAGGTGTATCGATCATAATGACTTCATCCACTTCTGGATCACTATCATCTGTGACATTCTGAGCGCGGTAGCTGGATTCAGCTCGTTGGCTGGACTCGGGAGGTTGAGGCTGTTGAGTTAACAGTTCTCTCATTTGTTGGATAGCCAACTTCATTTCTGTCTTCACTTCAGCTCTAATTTCTTCACGTTGTTTGGCTAGAGCTTCCTGAAGTATTTGAGTGAACTGATCAGCAGTGATTGTGAATACTTCTCTGATTTGTCCTGTGCTAGACATTGTATCATCAGAAGCGATTGCAGAATAAGTGTCCGAGAATTCATCCTCCGAGGACATTCCTTCTTGCATTCTCTTGTAGTCTCTGCGTCTGATAGCTCCTAATTGGAGTCGAGACATCCTTTGAGCAATTCTTGGATTGACTTTTCCTTTCGGAGAAAAGTCGGGATTTGAGTCACTTGAATGCCGCTTAGACTTCCTTTTATCAGCCACGTTGATGGTGACTTCAGGGAATTCATCATTTTGGACAGCTGCTCTTCTTTTGCGGAAATGTCTCGGCTTAGGTTTCGATAATACAGAGACTTTTCGTGGGATGACTTCTCGTTTGAAACAGTCACATTCTGATAATGCTGTTTTAACGAGTCGCGCACAGGAACAACGAGAGTTTATCTCTCGAATAACTCTCTTTCGAAAATTATTCACAACTTCAACTTGATAATACGATTCATCGGTATGATTGCCAAAAAATCGTATCGTCTGTTGGTATGATCTCCCAGGTATGACGATATCATTTGGTGAATGCGTCTTCTTCTGGGGGTATAAAACCTTGTTGGCATTCTCAGGACAATTTATTTTTGTCTTTAAGCGATCCAAGGTTATGTCGGGAGTCGCACGTTTAGAACCACCCCCTTGTGGGTATGGAGTCTTAACGGGCTTCATTATATCTTCGGTCGATTACAATAAATTAAAAAAGAGATAGCCTTTTTATAAGACTTCCTTTACACAACAAAATAAAAATTACAACTCTTGAGAAACAAACGCAGGATCGTTGTTTGGATCACTGCTTGTGTGGGATCTTTGCCTGTGTCGGGGGTGCGTTAGCCCGTGAACCACCAAATCACAGATTCTGATTGAATTGTGAGGGGTTTATGATTCTGACTTCGTTTATCGAAGTGAGAACTTGAAACGATATCTTATCAAGGTAAGATAGTCGTTCTTCTTGAAATCAAGTCAAAGCCTGAATATCAAGGGATTGCCGGAAGCTCAAGAACTCTGTCCTCTCTGCTCTGAAGTGCTCTCAAAAATGATCAGCCCGTTTCAAAGAAATCACCTCGGGGGTATTTATAACCTCTGTATGAACAGTGCTCGCGAGACAGCGTTTGCTGTCTCGGCGGGCGAGACAGCGTTTGCTGTCTCGCTGGCCGAGACAGTGTTTGCTGTCTCGCCCAGCGAGACAGTAAATACTGTCTGACAGTTTCTCGCTGTAACTGCCTTCCCACGCTTTAAACTCCGTTATTCTGGCAGTTATCAACGTGATTCTCGCCCACGATGTTCCCCACGTTCTTGAACAGTTGGTGGCCACGTGTCGGCGGTTATAAAGTGGTTTCTAACTTCTTTGAAAACTGTCTCATGGGCGAGACAGAGAATGCTGTCTCGCGGGCGAGACAGAGAATGCTGTCTCGCGGGCGAGACAGAGAATGATGTCTCGCGGGCGAGACAGAGAATGCTGTCTCGCCTGGCGAGACAGTAAAGACTGTCTCGCATGCGAGACATCCCAAACTTGTGTTCTTCTGCCTTTTTGGATGATTTCCTCTTGAGCTGTATTTGGATATCTTTCAGCATTTTTTGACGCCTACAACTATGTTTAGATTTTTGTATATTGTTCGTATTTCATGATATACTTTAATAGATTCATGATTTTAATATTCTACATATACAGTATATTCTTATCATTTACATTTTTAGTATATAGTTTTTATGAGTAAGTTTTGCCTTGTTAGATTATTTTATTATGTTCGCATTGGTTTTGTTATTTCTAAGAGTAATATATTTTTATTTTGATATTCAAACAATTATTCATATTGTTAGGTTTGGATTGAGTTACTAATTATATAGTTTTGTTACATTATCTCGTACCATTGGTTATTAATCTTTTATTCCTAATATAAAAGATTTTTCTAAATAGCATTTGTGAGTATGTAAAGTATTTATTCATGGTTTGTTTATAGTGTAGTTGCATATTTGTTGATGTTTTCTTCGTTTTCGATATGTATTATTTTATCATTGTGACAATATACATTGTATACACGTGTTATTTTTTAGTATTTATTTTATGGTAATTTTTAGATTTTTATGTCTTTTATTGTGTCGTTGTTTGTTGTTCATTCTTCATTCATTATTTTCATTACTTGTATTATGTTTTACTTTTCATTCTTTATAATTACTATAATCTTTTCATTATAATGTATTCACGTAGATTATTATATTTACGATGCTATTTTATTGATTTATAGCCATTCATGATTTTAGTATCAATTGTGTTTATTCGTGTTCTATTTCATGTATTATCGGTGTTTATATTCACATGTTCATCAGTCATTCATTGTATGTTTATATATAATATATCGGTGTTTTTATTATATTCTTATGTTTTCATTTGCCCATATCATTGTATGTTTATATATAATATATCGGTGTTTTTATTATATTCTTATGTTTTCATTTGCCCATATACCTATGTTACCTTTCATAGTATTTTATCGGTGTTTTTATTATATTCTTATGTTTTCATTTGCCCATATACCTATGTTACCTTTCATAGTATTTATTTTATCTATTATACTTCTTTATCTAGTAGTATGTTTGTGAGTATCAGTATTGTTAGTAAACATTTATGTTTGTGTATTTTATGATTTTGGTATGAGTTAATTTATTTTGAATTTTATATTGTCAATTTGTTCGTTACTTATTTGAATGCATTAAGTCCTTCGATCATATTTTCTTTGTCAGATTGGTATTTTTATTATTTGACTTGTGTTATTTTAAATCATGTTACTCTTCTGTTTCGTTTTTCTTATTCTTGTATTTTTTGTAGATCACACTATATCATTATCGTTTTGTTCTTATATTTTTCTTTGAATAGGAGTTATTATTTTTCTGTGTGAGTGTGTGATGTTATGACTTTATAATTTGTGTATATGGTTATTAAAAATTGTTACAATGTGTTGTTAGCTTTGATTTTTGTGTTTTTACATATTGTATTTTGGTTATGTAATTAGTCGTAATATATTTGTAGTTAGTATGTTTTATATTTTATGCCCTATATTCTTACTCATTTTTCTTTCATGTCTCAATTTGTGTATTGCTATACTTATTGTGATTCAGTATTTATTATATTTTTATTATAAGTTTTGTTTATGGTCACGTTACAGTGTAGTTATTTTATTTTGTGTTGCATTGTTTTATTAATCCTACGTAATGTACATATTACTTATATATGTTTGCTATGTGTGTTACCACATAATTTTGGTCACATTTTACCTTTCATGTACATGTTTTGTTATCATTATTGTTTGGTTATTTATCAAGTTATATGTTTTTCTTGTATGTGTTTTTATGTTGTCTTTAATTTTATTAATTAGTTTATTTGTGTTACTTGAGTTATATTGTTTATTAGTTAACATAGTTATTTCTTTTATGTTTTATCAATAGTTTCATAGTTTATTTAAGATGTGAAATGAGTGTTATAATTTTATACAACTTAATTACAGGTTTTGCACATTATAGATATTTTGTTGTGTTTATTAGTTATTTTTCTTTTGTTAGGTTGTGTATATTTTACTTTGATAATGTATTTTATTGTCTATTCATTAATTGTTTCAATTGTTGTATTTATCAATTTTTCATATGCACAAGTCTCTATATTACTGTTTTAGTTAACTTTTCATGTCCATATTTGATTATTATTTTGGGTATTAATACATGACATTTCATATGTTGTATTATGTTTATTCTTTATGTATATTGGGTTTATAGTTACTATATTATGTTTTGTTATTCTAACATGTGTAATGATATAATGGTTATTGGTATATTTTGATATTGTGTTCGTTGTGTAAATGTTATGAATACATAATTACATGATTGTTGAATATAATTTTATGTCTTTTATCTACATCCATTATTGATATGCTTTTTATTATCAGTTATTATATGTATTATTTTTTGTTTACAGATTACTATATGATATCGTGCATATCTTATTTTAAATTTCGAGGGCAAAATTTGTTTTAAGGGGGGTAGAATGTAAGGACCGTGAATTTTGATACTAGTTAAAATAATTTTTTAGTATTTTAAAATATTTAATTATAATTTTTAAAATAGTATTTGTATTTTTCTTGAAATTCTATAATTTTTTATGATTTAAAGTGTAAGTTTTATATTTATTTAAATGATATTAATATTTATAAATTAATTTTATGTGGTGAAAATTTATGGAATATATCTGTTGCGTTATCGATGCTGTTACATGTCATTTTGAATAATACATTGTATTATTTTTATTATTACGTATATTTTTGTATAATACGTTGTATTATTAATTATGTATTATTTGTATAATTTACTGTATTATTTCTACTGTTACATATTATCTGTCGTATTAATATAACTTGTATGTTTTATTGTGTATATAATTATCCCATAATTATTTGATTTTAAATATAATTAAATATATTTTATTTATTAATTATTTCCGTTTAATTGTACAATATGGGTATATTTCGACTATTTCGTATCAACGGTTGTAATAGCACAACATGTACGTTTTTAATTGTAGATAATTATTATGTAATTAGTTTAAATTTTAAGTACTCAAAAAAATATTTATTTTAATTATTTTTGGTTAAATTCCCTAACCCTAACCCTATATAATATATATATATATATATACCCATGATACCCTCTCTCCTCTCTCTCTCTCCACCCAGCACCGCCCCATCTCGCCGCCGACCACCTCCACAAACCCGCGGCCAGATCCAGCGCCTCCCCTCACCAAGCCGAGCTCCACCAACGCTGGCCACCGCCTCCCCCTCCCCTTGGCCACTCCCTCATCGTCGACGAGCATCCACGCCCTCTTAGAGCCGCCCTCGTCTCCTCTCCAGTCCTCCACGCCATCGAGCCTTCGCCGAAGCCCCCAACCAAGCTCCGACAACCCCTTAGCCACGCCGAGATTCCCGTGCCGTCGACGCTCAGCCCCGTCGCCTCTCAGATCTGAGCCACCATCCGCTACATCGCCGAGATCCGCGCCGACGTCGCTGTTTAGATCCGTCACCTTCAGCGCCGACGCGTTGCAACGTCAACGTCGATTCGTTCGACGAACCCGAGGCAAGATCCCGCTCCTCTTGACTCGTTATTTCATATTTATATCTGTCATTAATTAGTTACATAGATTAGATTGTGAATTGTTATTAACTACGTGGGCTTGTTGATGATCATATTGATAATGATGTTAGATAAGTAATTTAAAGAAATAAGTATTTTGTGTAAAAATTGTTATTTGGGATGTTTTTAAAAGAAAGAATATATTTAAAGATTATTTTTAGAATTATTATGATGAGAAAAAGATTAATTGGAAAAATGGGTTGGTTTTGAATAATTATTAGAATAGATAATTTCAAAGTATTTATTTCGGAAAAGAGGTCATCTTGAGTTGTTAAGTTATTCCGTCAAAAGAATTATATTTTGAAATTATGATGTTTTAAAAGAATTTATTTTGTGAAAGGAATCTTTTTAGGAAGACTACAATAATTTAAAATAAATTATTTTGGAAAAGATTATTTTTATAAATTACATAGTTGGTTGTTCATAAATTTATGACTCTTAATTTCGATTACCTGATTTGCCATGATATTATTGTACATGATTAGTTGTTGTGTTATTATTTGCTGTGTTTAAGAACCCCTAGCAGTTCATGACTTAGTGGCCTCGTGCGTCATGAATAGACTTAGTGACATGTGTGGGTGTGTTGACTGAATTTAGGTGGTGAACCCGAGTTTCAATGAGGAATATGGTTGATTTAGAAAATACAAGAGAGTTGGGATGGGAAAGTCCATGTTCATGTGATCGGATAAGGCTGTTGATGTATCTTCCAGGCCCCCCCATGATCCTGTGAAGCTTGGGGTTGGTTTGTTGGGTCAAAGTGGAGCCAGTGTAGCCACTTTGGTCCGTGAGCTTGATATTCACCTGATTCTTGCTTGAGTTCGAACAAGGCCGGAATCGGATTGCGTGTAGCCCTCTGACCGATCTAGTGTAGCGGCGTATTGGGTGCACGTAGAGGATTTGTGAACAGTCAGTTATCCGATGATATGAGTGTTGACTCTATGTGAGATATGGATCAGTGAGTTGAGATAGGATGGTTAGTTACATCACCTTGATTGTTGGCTAAGTATGATTCTTGTGAGATGTAGGCCAGTTGTGTTTCTTTTCATACATAGACCAGGGTTAATATTTAATTATCTACAATTTGAGACATATGGTATATACATGAGGGTTTCCTTGTTTGGATTATTTCGCTCGACGTACTACGTCTCATGTTGTAGATTTTTAAGTATTAATTCTATCTAGTTGTATGACCTTGTCACTTGGATGTTTAGACTGATTGCTATCGTCATGATCTCGTTACCTGATCGATTTTGGATGTTTTATGTTATCATGATTTAGTAGTGTTTTCATGTCGATTTGTGGATTTCAGTTGTATGTTCTTTTGTTGTTCTGTTATCGTATCGTTTTTCGTATCGGATTTTTGTTCGTTATATTTTCCTTGTGGGGTCGGATCTTGCCGTGTGCCATGCACCCTGACGTACACCTGTTTTCTCTGGTGTACGTCAGACTTAGAGGAAGAGTAGGTTTAGCTGGGAGATCGCTAGGAGCCATAGGATTCTTAGCAGAGTACTTAGAAGACCGAGCTGAAGAAGCCGAAGTGTAGTTATTCCCTCTAGTTGTTCGATGATCCTAGTTTACTTTTGTAGCATTTCTTTCCGCCTGATCATAGTATTTTATATTCTCCAGTATCTCATTCAGATAGCTTGTATAAGGGTATGTTGGACCCGTATCATTATGTCTTGGATGATATTCATTTGTGATATGATATGTATTCTTTTATTCTGAGTTTGTCTATTATATTCTTGCTGATTATGATCGGGGACCTGTGACTTTGCGTTGTATTTATTTCCAGACGCTTAGCGTATTGGATTGAGAAGAAAAGAAAAAGAAGAAAAAAAATTGGTAGTGTATATTTCTTCTTAATCTAATACGTCGCGGGCTTGTTCACGTCCCGATTCCCGGGTATTTTGGGAAGCGGGGCTTGACACAGACCCTATCCTGTTAAATGAGATACAACCTCTTATCCTCCAAAATTCAATGTCCCGACCCTACAAGCTTTTGATGACATAGGGTCATTGAACCAACATATCTACTATTTTAAGTCACGGACTGTGAAGGTGATATCAAATAATGGTGTACTGACTCAGTTGTTCATTGGCACCCTCAGGTGGATTGCCTTTGAATGGTTTATGAAACTACATACGGGATGCATCCAAAAGTAGGTGGATCTAGAGGGACTCTTCATGTTAAGATTCTTTGAAGACAACATAGAAATCTCTGTTCTTACCCTTCTTACCACTAAGCAGAAGAAGGGAGAGCCCATCAAGGCCTTCGTCGAGAGGTTCCAAAGTGTAGTTCTGTGATGTCCGACAAGTATGAGGTAGTCTACTCTAGTGGAAACCTATCGACACAACTTACAGACCAAACTCCTAGCCCAAATGGGAGTCGCAGAGTACCGCTCTTGGAGACAACTAGTCTCCCAAGGCGAACATGATCAAGAAATACTTATTAGGGTCAAATCTAAAGCAACCTGCACAATGGGTCCAAGCCCAATCTTCCCGGTCAAAAGGGAAAGATACCATGACTACTAAAGCCAATCCTCGACCATCACCTGCCAAGAGTAAAGCATCGGGTCAGCAAAGAGTCCTCAAGCAATACTCCTTCAAAGAGGAGCATGTGGTCTCTCTATTCAAGCTACTTCAGAAGAGTGGCAAGCTAAAACTCCCTGAAGTTAAAAACCCTGAAGAAGTAGGGAAGGTATATGATCCAAACTACTGCCTTTACCATAGGATGTTAGGACATTCAACAAAGAGGTGCTACATCTTCAAGGATATCCTACAGGCTCTGGTTGATGCAGAAGTACTCAAGTTGATGCCAGAACAGAAAACAGTGACCACTAACATGGTGTCAATCCAATTCGGAAGTTTTCCACCCGTTCAAGCTCCAATCAGTGCCATCTCGATCCCTAAAGGGTAGCTACACCTGATAAATACTAACTCACATGGTCAAAAAGATAAAGGGTTGGCACCCCTTGTTACTCCGAAAGGAGAGATAATATGGGTCCATCCTAATCTACTTGATGACCAGCAGTAAATAAGTGTGTCAGGAAAAGCTAAGAGAAAGAATGTTTAGCCTTGATGTTCGTCGTCCAGAAAATACGACACTACCTGGCCGAAAAATTAATCCATGTCATATCCAAGGTAAATCCCTTGAAGGTGCTCATGACGAGACTGTCTTCATTAAACTGTCGTCTTGCAAGCTATATAAAGATCTCCTGACAAGACATCAAAAGCTTGCATGACCCAACAAGTAGAAGCTAAACAAGTATAGAAATTGTTCTTTGATGGTGCATCAAGAGCATGACCTAACGGAAGAATCACAGCTGGAGTGGGGGTTATACTTGTTTCCCTAACTAGATTCGTGATTCCAAAATGATTCTCCTTAACCGAGCCATGCACCAATAATGTTGCAGAGTACAATGCCTTGCTACTAGGAATGCAATAGGCCGAGGAAATCAATATTCGACACCTTGAAGCTTACGGTGATTTCCAACTCATTGTGAATCAAGTTCGAGGAGAATATACAGTGCGTAATGAGGACTTAGTGCCTTACCACTTCGCAGCATTAAAGTGAGCCCAAATTTTTTTGGCTTATTTATCGGATACATTTCGCAACAACAAAACGCGTATGGGGATGCTTTAGCTTTGTTGGCCACATCGCTAGCATTACCACCAAAAGTAGAAGCAAATATATTCATCTCAAGTCATGACTTGTATCACCCTAAGTTCCCTCTAGAAGACTGTACAAAAGAGGCAATAACAGAGATCGTCTGTGAAACTTCCGTAGGTCATGAACTAAGGGATTGGTGATTCTCATTCATCGATTATGTCTTATACGGCATACTACTCGATGATCCTAAAGAATCGGTTACCGTGAAAAGGAAAGCCCTTTGATTCTATTACAATTCAGTTTCTCGAACATTGTATCGAAAATCGTATGATGAAATTCTACTTCAATGTCTTTCCACAAAAGAATTGCAAGAAGCCCTCAGAGAAGCTCACAACGGAATGTGTGGAGCTCATTAGCCTGGACCCAAATTACGGGACCGACTCTAGAGACTTGGCTACTATTGGCCAAAAATAATGGCAGATGTCGCTAATTATGCTAAATGGTATCATGCATGCCAGATCCATGGTGACTTCATCCATCAAGCATCAGGGAATCTGCATCCGATATTTCTATCTTGGCCATTCGAGATGTGAGAAATGGATATCGTTGGACCCATCTTCCCGCCAACATCCAAGGGACATCATTTTATCTTAGCAGTAACCGATTACTTCTCCAAGTGGACATAAGCAATACCTTTAAAAAAAGTTAAAACTTTAAACGTGATCAAATTCATTAAACATCTCGTTATCTACCGCTTTGGTGTACCAAGACGAATAATTCACGATAATGGAAATCAATTCGTCGGTTACGGTTTCCAGAGATTCTGTAATAAGTTTAAAATCTAAAGTGTTGCATCAATGTCGTATTATTCGCTAGCTAATGGCCCTATAAAAGTTTTTAATAAAACTATTGTGAAACTTCTCAAAAAGTTTGTCTCTAAAAGTTGACGCGACTGGGACGAAAAAACTTGGTGAATATCTATGGGCTTATCGCACAACGGTAAGAACCCTGATAAAAGCTACTCTCTTTTCTTTGGTTTATGGATGCAAAGCCGTATTATCATTAAAAATTCAGATATCATCCCTAAGTGTTGCTCTTATAACCAGGATGACCGATAAAGAACAACATCGACTACGCCTCCAAGAACTGAAAGTGTTAGACGACAAGCGGCTTCAAGCCTAACAACAGATTGAGTTATACCAAGCTCGAATCTCAAAAGCCTATAACAGAAAGGTCAAAGAAAAGATCTTCAAGAAAGGCGACATTGTCTTAGCAGTCAGACGACCTATGGTCATGACACATAAGACAAAAGAGAAATTCAATCTCAAATGGGAAGGACCCTTCATAGTAGAGTTAGTCTACTCGAATGGAGTTTACCGTCTTATTAATCAGAAAGGTGATAGGCTCATGATGCAAATTAATAAGAAATTTCTCAAGAAATATTACCCATAAAAAAATCATGATACTCCCTATTTCCTCTCCTGCAAAGTCTAAAAAGAGAAATTGAACTCACTCAAGAGTGGGGGTTGATTATTTGTTATTTCTCGAACAGAATAATGAATTCTCAAAATTGTCAAGTTAACAATACACCTCTGACAATGAAAATCTCCCCAATGAGTAATTTGAATTATCAATCTTCTTCGAAAGAAAGTAAGTCAATACTATCAAGTTAATAAAACACCATTGATAGTATAAGCACTTCAACATGCATCACCACCAAAATTAACTTATCAATCTTATTCAACAAGATGATAAGACCACAAAAGTTGACATGTTTAACAAAACACCTCTGCCAGCTATAAAATTTATAAAATCATCCCTAGCCACTATATCGTCGAGTTAACATCACATTTCTGATAATTAACATCCCCATGTAGTTTGAATTCAGCTTGTCCTATTCTTGATATAGCAAGCTTTTCCAAACCAAATCAACTTATCAATCTTTCCTAACAATATGATAAGTCCACAAAATTGTTTAAATCCTATCAGGTTGACAATACACCTCTGGCAGTCAAAATCTTTACATGTGCCCAAGGAGTTTGAATCAAGATTCTAATATAAATACAAAAATCATCAAATTAACACCACACCTCTGATGATAAAATCAACTTATTAACTCTCTTTAATAGAGTGATAATTCCTCAAAAATATTATTCAAATCACAAATACCAAAAAAAATCAAGTTAACACCACACCTCTGATGATAAAATTAACTTACCAACTCTCTTTAATAGAGTGATAAGTCCTCAAAAATTTTATTCAAATCACAAGTACCAAAACTCATCAAGTTAACACTACACCTCTGATGATGAAATCAACTTATCAACTCACCTCAATAGAGTGAAAAGTCCTCAAAAATCTTGTTCAAATCACAAGTACCAAAAATCTATCAAGTTAACACCACACCTCTGATGATAAAATTAACTTATCAACTCTCCTCAATAGGGTGATAAGTCCTCAAAAAATTTGTTCAAATTACAAGTACCAAAAATCATCAAGTTAACACCACATCTCTGATGATAAAGTCAACTTATCAACTCTCTTCAATAGAGTGATAATTCCTCAAAAATATTGTTCAAATCACAAGTACCCAAAAATAATCAAGTTAACACCACACCTCTGATGATAAAATTAACTTATCCACTCTCTTCAATAGAGTGATAAGTCTAAAAAATCTTGTTCAAATCACAAGTACCAAAAAATTATCAAGTTAACACCATACCTTTGATGATAAAATCAACTTATCAACTCTCTTCAATAGAATGATAAGTCCACAAAAATCCTTTTCAAATCGTAAGTACCAAAATATCATCAAGTTAACATTACACTTATGATAATAAAATTAACTTATCAATTCTCTCCAATAGAGTGATAAGTCATCAAAAATCTTATTAAAATCACAAGCATCTTAAACCATCAAGTTAACATCAAACCTCTGATGTCGAACTCAACTTATCAATCCTTCTTAATAGGATGATAAGTCCATAAAATAGCTGTTATATTAACATTACACCTCTAACAATTAAACTCGACCTTTGCATCTTTAAAGATAAAACACAGATCTTGCGTATCAACTTGCTCAACGATCAAAGCAATAAGGACCAATACTTTCTCAAAATTAGACAAAGAAGATATCCAAAGTATTTTGAAAATTAGTTCTAGTCAACTATGAACTTTCAAAAACTCTAGAGGGAGTTCTGTAGGCTGTCAAAAAAATACTGCAGATAACTGATCCTTACAAGGCACTGACGATGAAGGTTACAATCTGACGACTTTCACGACAATAGATGAGAGTTACAATTTTACAACTCTCATACTTCAAAAATCAAAATGTAAAGATTACAAAATGATGATCTTTACAAAACTTAAAAAAGAGATTACAATTAATGATCTCTTCAAAACAAAACACGAGGGTCCACCCTTGCATTCCAACTCCAAAATGCGAGGGTCCACCCCTACGTTCCAACTCCAAATCACGAAGGTCACCCCCGTGTTCCAACTCAAAAACACGAGGGTCACCCCCGTGTTCCAACTCCAAAACGCCCCCCACGTTCCAACTCCAAAACGCGAGGGTCACCCCTACATTCTAACTCCAAAATACGAGGCTCACCCCCCTGCATTTCATAGGCTAAACATGAGGGTCACTCTAGAATGCGATTCTAGCGTTTGTCCATTTCAATTGCAATTTGAATGGTTCAAAACCGTTTTTCACTTAATGGGGGCAATTAAGCCCCTATTATGGAGCAAATTAATGGGTCGGCTACACCCTTTAAACCCTATAAATAGCTGGATTTACAGCTAAAAAAAGTGTTGGAGCTTTTTGGATCATTTAGGCTGACTTTTAGACCACATTGAGTTAGCTATCTTTAAGATTGGCTATTAGAGAGGAAAGCCATTAGCTTATTTCAGTAAAAAGGAGTGAAATTCTTTTCTAAAATTAACTCTCTTGCAGAGTTCTAAACTCTCTTACAGAGTTCTAAACTTGGCCAGAGTTCTAAACTTGCTTTGCAAGTTCATCCAAGACGTTAAGTCAAAAAGTAAAGACAAAGTTCCATGAAGCCAAATGTTCGGATCGTCAACGGGATAAAAGAATCAAACTCTCATCACCATGAAGAAGAACCCAATATTAAACAAAGGGAAGGATCTTCATTGATTCTTCTCTCTTTCGTAAATCGAGAAACCGATAAGAAAATTGTAATTTCTTTTTCTAAGTCAGTTAGAGAGAGATTACATTGAGAGATTGTATTCATTTTTTTCTAAGTCAGTTAGGGAGATTAATACTAATTGATTTCTCAATTTTGTTGCAATTTTTCCTACAAACAGTTATCAAGCCTAAAATCTTCATTGCTATCTTCCTCAACTCAGGAGTATCACTTTCATAAAGCCTTCACAAAGTAACTAATCAATTCATAATTGAAAAAAATTTAGTAACTTACAAATTTAGAAAAGAGGTCAATTGAAAAAAATTTAGTAACTTACAAATTTAGAAAAGAGGTCAATGAATTAATTTCAATGAAATTATAAACTTACCTGGACAATCACCGTTAGTAGCTCATCGCCTCACAAATTGATCCCCAAATGACCCTAGGCATTATTGATAATTAGGTATTTGATCTCCAATCTTTGTGAAAGTCGCATGGTCATTAGGATAGAGTCTATGCATACACTCCACTACGGATTTTATGAAGTTTCCATCACCTTCAATCTTTGTGTAAGCCGGGTGATAGAAATAAGGACTCAAAAAGTAGTCTGCTTTATGTAACACTCCACTAAGGTTCTTCTTAAATCTCAGGTCAATCATTTTTAATATGGGATTGTACTTCTTCTCATCATCACCAATGGCCACTTTCAACTCCTTCATGGCCACTAACATGTCTCCATATAAATCCCATAGAACCGATTTTATTATCATCCGCTCTTCAAAGGACCTTCACTAGAGGAGTGAATACTTTAAAGGCAAAGTCTATATTATCCTAAAGCTTATTGCTAGCAATTATCTCCGCAACCTACAATCATACAAAGAATTCAACAATAAATGAAAAATATATTATCAAATGAATAAAATGAAAATAATTAAGATATACTTTTTTGCCCACCGATGTTCTTGAAAGACTACAATCTATCCATTGGCTAGAGATAAATATTTGCCTCATCTCTTTCTTGTGATCCCTTAATGACTATAGAGAGAGGAATGTTGTAGCAAATCTCGTAATCCTCGGTCTCACAAGATCACCCTTAGTAAACTCCCTAAATAATTGAAGAGGTTTGGTATGATTATATAAAAATACTGATACACTGCTCCCCATTATAATAGCATTACGAATGGGTTTTATCTTAGCTATATCACACAACATCAAGTTCAATGTGTGTACAGCATAAGTCATCCAAAAAATATTTGGCCTCTTCTCCTCCAACAACTTAGAGGCCGCCATATTATTTGAAGCTCCATCAGTGACTATCTGTGCCACATTTGCCTCCTCTATCTGATCAATAGCCTTGTCTACAAAGTTACAAATATATTAAGCATCGTGCTTATCAGTCGATGCATCATGTGAAGACAAAAAATGAGCCCTCCCAGCAGAATGTACAACTATGTTCATGATACTTCTAGACTTTCAACAACTTCAAGCATCAATCATTAGGGAACAAGCATTGACAACACAAGTCCTTTTAAAGTTCTCAACAACCTCTTTTGTCTCCTTCAACTCTTTCTGGAAATATGTCTCACTCAATTCATACATCGATGGAGCTTGTAAATGACTTTCAAATAAGCCAACAGCTTGTAGTATTTTATGGAAGGAAGGAAGCGTGGCGTTAATGGAATGTTGGCTTCTTAGAACCATTTAGAGATGTATTGCAATACATCCTCTCTTTTCTTCTTTTTAAGCTTGGAGTCCACTGTCGGTTGTTTCCCATTCGCTACTATTTAGGCAATCTCCTCAGAAGATTAAGCGGCGAAGGAGTCCATTGCCCAACTATCTTACAGGAGGATGACGAACTTCTTTGACTACTCAATGAGTTATGATCCTCCTCTTCCTCCCCGATATGCACCTCACTCAACAAGTTATGCATCTTTATCTCCTTCACATCCTTACTTTTCTTTGCATTCTCTATAATTTTGGAAGCTTTTGCCTTAACATCATCAGGAATTTTCACACACTGCACATAATTCTATATCTTTTCGGCTAGGTGTTGTTTGAATCAGCTAATCCCGCCATTGAGGACTTGAGCGAAATAATTGCATTTAACTTTATTTGTATCAAAACCAACTCTCTCCCTATATAGCCAACATGGATCTTTACTGTCCAGTTTTGGTGTTGTTAAGCGTTTAGTAGATCCTTGTCCTTCCAATGACATGATCCTACAATAAGTAATAAGACAACAAATATGGGTTTAGAGTCTTAGACAACCAATTACATTTATGATTTATATATTCAAATAAATTGCATATTTAAATTAAGAAATTTAATAAAACACCAACTACCAAGTCCATTATTCAAAGCTTATTAAAATGATGAAATCTTCAAACAGTAACTGATTAAGTATTCTTATGCATTAGAATTCAAACAATAACTGAAATCTCCAAGAAGAAAAACAAGGGGCTAATAATTTCGGCTCTTAATTGCTTGGGTTAATTTCATTTTATTTTTAGAAACTTGGTATGAATTCAAGAGAGGCAATAGGCATTCAAGAGAGGTAGCAACTTGGTACCAATGAATTTGTTACATGTCAATTTTATAATTCAATTACTAACTTAATATTTATTTTATTTGATAGGGAAAAAGATTCAAGAGGTAGACTTACCTTGTTGATTTTGAGAGCCAAGAAAAATGATTCAAGAAACAGGCCTTTTGCTCAGCACAAATCGCAAAGGAAAAAAATCAGTGATGTAGAGAGAGAGTCTCAGAGAGAGAGAGAGAGAGAGAGAGAGAGAGAGAGAGAGAGAGAGAGAGAGAGAGGGGGGGGGAGAAGAAAAAAAAGAAGAGTACGAAACTTAGGTCCTCACCTGAGGCTAAGGGAAGCTCGAGACTTGGCTTCCGATGTAGTAGGGAAGAGGGAGAGGAAGAGGCGGCAATGGCTGTGGGTGGCTTCCGACATTGTAGGGAAGAGAGAGAGAGAGGATGAGGTGGCTGTTAGGACATCGCAGGGAAGAGAGAGAAGGAAGCTCGAGACTTGGCACTAATATCGGATTAGATTAGCATATATCCTATTCACCTCCCCCCCTCCCCCTCTAGGGTAATTTTATTTAGTATCAGAGCTTGGTGCTCTTGATTTTTGGCTTAACCACCTAGAATCAAAGATCTAAGTTTTTATATCTTGCTAATCTATTTTTAAAATTTATTGTATCTTGCTTGCATAAATATATCATGGATATGCACGACGCACCTAGCTTAGGTTATGTCATTAATATTGCTCCTAGAATTAATAATTTCCCCTACACACAATGATGTGTTGGATTTAAACTCTTTATTAGATCTAGACACTTTGATTTGTAGAAAATAATTAATTGTGCTTATATTGTACCCACTTTGGAGAAATCTAAATGGAGTAAAAATGATCAAAGAATGTTTACCATGAACAAACTTTTGTTAGAATTTTTACACGATGCTTTTGATTCATTATTATCTAACAAGCTTGATTCTTTTGAGTGCTTATACATTATAGAAACTTATAAAAGCACATCAAAGAAACTTGGTGGCAATCCGACAAGCTTTGGAGGATTCTTCTTCATGTTCATATGGAGCATCATCTTCATGTACACGACCACTAGGCGATAGCCCTGGTGAGATATGTGAGTCTGATAACGATGATGAACTTAATATTGATGAACTCACACATGGATATGAATTATTAATGCATGACTATAAAAAATTGTAACGTAGCTTTATTGATCATAAGAGCAAGCATATTAAATTGAAATCCGATCATGAGACACTAGTATTAAAATTTGATATCATTGCTAATGAAAATATTAATCTTAAAGAAAGCAATAAAAAATTAAAATTAAAATTACTAGTTTGTTTCATGAGAAAAATAATATCATATTAGAAGTAGAAAACATTAAAAATGAACATATTTCTTTTGCTAACACTTATATATGTTCTACTTCTAATAACAATGTTTTAGTGGAAGTAAATTAGTTGAATCATGTTAAGGACCGCATATCATCTTTACATTCAACCCTTAAAACAAGCATTGTTAATAATAACAAGCTTATGAACTTGTGTGTAAAGTCCCATGCAAATTCTTCTAAAAAACTCATACTCTATGCATACATGTATAACAAGATTTATAAATGTTCTATTTGTGACCGAAAATACCATATTGCCAAATTTTGTTATGATGCACAAAATCCACTATATCTAAAAATATTAACACTTGTGCATCCCATCAAGCATTATCACATCATACACATGTACACGCACACAAAGCTCATCATAAGCATGCTCATGTGTATAAATATGATTATTATGGTCGTTTTGGTCATTTGACCAAATTTTGTTTTGATTTAAAAAGAGTTTCTCGTTTGCAAAATAATTTCAAAGAACCATCTATTTTTTTACAAATGATTCCCGTGCAAAACCACATGGTCAACGCAAATCAATTCAACCCTTTCATTGCACATATTGCAATTAAAAATGTCATTTGCATGAATATTATTTTGACCATGTTCGTGCAACATATACGCCCAAAAGGGTTTCTAATCCAAGGGCTTTGAGCTTAAGTGATAGGGGTAATGTTCCTACATTATCCGGCACAAAAAATGTTTGGGCGCCAAAACAAACTTGATTTCAGTTTGATCGTTTAATGTTTGTGTTTTTATGAGGTTTTAGTTTCATGCCTTAAATGAAAATTTATCCTTTTTTTTTGAAATTTGTTGTATATTCTTATATATGTGTTTTATTGCAAGAACACTTTTGGACTCACTTCTTTTTTATAAATTTTTAAGGATTTTAAAATCATAGTTTTCAATTTCCTATAAAAATAACTTTTCAGGTCTTCAGTCGACTGATGACATCAGTCGACTGTCGAGCCCAGATTTTATTTTTATTTTTTTTGGTTTGGTTTTTATTTCTATTCAATCTGACCTGTTTTGGACCCGACCCATTAACTCTCCTTGATCATGTTCGTCCATTTGTCCTTTGACCAAATCCCAGCCCTCAAATCTACACTTTATCAACCCTAGGGCTCCAAATCTCTCCTTCTTCCTTCCCGTTCTTCCCCAAATCATCATGTCTAGAAACATCCCTAAATGTCATAGAAGTGGTAGAGATCAACCATCATCTTCTAGTGCTCCTCCTCCTCCCGCTACAAATTATGAATATTATGAAAAATATCTTAGAAATAAGTCTTTAATTGATAAATATCATGCTATATGTCATCTTAAACCATTTCCCGGGAGATACGTTAAATTTAATGATTTTAATCATTTTATGCTGAGCACTTATTTTGGAAATGCTAGAATGATTAATTTGCTTTCAAGTGAAAATGATCTTCTGTTTTATCTAGGTTTGAGGTTGATTTATCCAATGAAATCTCAATCAAAATCTGTCCCTTCTTTGATGTGAGTGCCTTTCATAGGATGGGCATACCCGCCACCTAACTTGATCTTCATCAAGCTCTAGCTTGTGACCCTACTCATGAGCCCACTGATCTTCATCAAGTTCTAGGGCTGGTGATCACTCTTCCCATATCCCTAGTTATATTGAGGATATTTACTCTCAGATGTATAAATATCATGCTGAAGCTGAGTATTGGCACCCTGAAGACCAGAGGAGATTTGAGAGGATAGAGGATACCCAGGTCGATCTTAGGATGAGGTTTGAAGAGATTAAGCGCACCCAGGTAGATATTAGGAGCTCTCATGATGTGATTAGGAGAGATATTGGTAGTATTAGGAGCCATCAGGAGACAGACATGACACGCCTCGAGAGTAGAGTTGATGACCTATTTAGGATGATGCAAGATCCTTATCCTCCTCCGGGTCCAGGACCATTTGATTCGTGAAGATAGATTTTCTTATGGCTTGTGTTTATTTGTGTTGAACTATGGTTTATTTTGGCATGTAATGAAACTATTTGCTTTATTTTGGTTTGTAGTTGTTTGAACAATGACTTTTGGTTTATTTTGGTGTTGAACAATGCTTATGTTGTTTTTATCTCATGATGGTGTGGTTGGATATTTCCATTTGTTCTCTTATATATATCATGCACTAATAATTTTTTTCTTTAAGACAAATGCACATATATACATATTGTTCCTCTTGCTATATCTCTTCATTTATATCCTATGTGACTTTTAAATAGGGGGAGCAATCCCTATTTTCATACTTACTCACCCATGCACATATATACATATGGTTTTTGATGATTTATCAATTTCCCCTATTATGATCCTACACTCTAATCTTGTTTTGATGATTTAACAAACAATTTATAATGTGGTTTCTAGTATTTGTTTTGATTTGTTTTTAGCTCATATCAAAAGGAGGTTGGTGGAATATCGCAGTGTCCTTATGCACAAGTCAAGTCAAGATCCAAGATCAAGCTTCATGTGCTAATCATCTTGGTACACTAGTTTAGGATTTGTATATTGTGTGTAAATGCTCACACACACAATTCTTGATTTTGAGTAATTTTGACAAAATATTAAATTATTAGTTTATAGACTTAAATTTCTCTTTATACATATTTTATTAAGCCTATAAAACCATTTGAAAAGATTTCAAAACATTGTTTAACTCAAAAGTGAAAAATCAAGATATTTATATACATGTGTATTTACAAGTTTTATAAAACTGAGAGATTTCACAAACGAGGAATGATATCAAGAAAATTCTTTTTCTAACATATTCAAATTTATGTTTATAAACATTTTTCAAAGTTTCATATTTTTGGATTTTATCTGCTATTTTTAAAGGCTCTCAAAAACTCATATTTCATTCATGCACAGTGCTTGTGCACGTTTACAAGTTGACTTATGCCTGAGATAAGTTGACTTATGAACTATGCTGGGTTATGCAGAAAACGTCTGCTGAGTCGACTTATTAATCCAGCAAGTCGACTTATATATGATAAGTCGACTTATGATCTCTAGCAAGTCGACTTATGATTCATTATGCAGTTATTTATTTTCATCTGCTGAGTCGCTTATAACTCATACAAGTCGACTCATAAAGACATAAGTCGACTTATACCTGTCATAAGACGACTTATAATGTGACCATTGCATAGTAATGGCTATTTTCCAGAATTTGTGGATTTTGTGTTTTTTTATTAGATTTTGTTGGTTTCTTGGGCTGGTTTAGGTTTGTTTAAGAGTTTATAAGTGTTTTCAAAGTTTGTTTTTGTGAATAAACTTTCACAAGAGGAGAAAATTGATTCCTTCATGTTTGAGCTTTAATTCTATCTCTCTTTCACTCTTGTTATTTTAGAGAAGTTTTCTCTAAACTCAATTATAGCTTTATACATTTATTTGTTGATTATCAATTTTATTAAGCTAGATCTTATATTGAGTTTAGTTTTTGTTATTGTTCATATTTTATTTGTTGATTATCAATTTTATTAAGCTAGATCTTATATTGAGTTTAGTTTTTGTTATTGTTCATATTGTTTCACACACACCCATATTTTATTAAGCTAGATCTTATATTGAGTTTAGTTTTTGTTATTGTTCATATTGTTTCACACACACCCATATTTAAGCTTGAGTATTTTTACATATAATTCATTTAGGTTGTGAGTGTGATTGAGTGAGCTTAATTTTGTTCTCAATTGTATTGGAGAATTAATCATTTTATTTGTACTTAATTATTGAGAGTTCACTTTGTAATGCACAAGGACACCGAGAGGAGTGGTTGGTAAGAGACGGGGTCAATTCCAAGAGGAGTGGCGTTGGTAGTAAAGCCTAGAGTGGTTGTAAATCCGAGCACTTGAGGAAGGTGGTACGGACTAGACCAACACTTAGAGGGTGTGTTGTGTGATTGCATTGTGATTATTGTAAATATTTATCGGTGAGCGTTAAAAATCGATTGTGTAGTATCTTTTGAGATAGTGGAGTTCTCCTCGTGAGTGGGGAGTAGAGACGTAGGTCAAGAGTGACCAAACTCCATGATTACATCGTGTGGTTGTATTGTCTATTTGCGCACTATCTCATTTGTATATTTGTTCTTGTTTATATCGCCATTTGTTTATATTGCATAGCCTAGCTTATATAACTTGTTGTATTTTATATTTGCTAGGATATAAGTTAATAAGTTTTAAATTAGCATTAATATCGGATTAGATTATCATATACCCTATTCACTCCCCATCTAGGGTAATTTCAGTGACGATGGCTTCCGAACTCACAGGGATGAGAATGAGAGATAAAGAAGCGGTGAAGGCTAATGGGTTTCCAAGTCATAGTGACGAAGCCCTGTTTTTTTTTTCAATTTTAATCTATCAAGTTCACTTATTAACTGTAGAACAGGTCAAAGAGGTTTAGGTTTTCATCACTAAATGCAAACCCGAGAACAAACAAACAAGTTTTCTTTAAAAAAAAAGGTCATATCGGCCAATTTTTCAAAGGTAAAAAATTGGCTGATATGCCCAGTATATCCCCGATATATCCAACTTGGTCCTAAAAAATGTCATACGACTTGAAATTGTCCAAATCGTGTTGCTTGAGCCCTCAAACCAACATGTCGGCTAACATTTAAAAAATTACCCACTAGTCCCAGCCCTCAATTATCACTGATTTGAGTATGCCATAAAAACAACTTTGAAACAAACTATCAAAAATAGTTTAAGCACAAAAATAGAAAGATCTTACAGCTCTTTTGATTAGCAAACTGTTCTTTAAAAGATTAAAGTGAAGCTTGAGAAAGAATGATGTAGATATTGATTCCAATGGCAACTCCTCTTGCTAAGTTGATTCGATGTTGTTGAGTAAGACGAGCAAGAATTTGTTAAGGTCATGGGTTCAAATCACAAATCAATCTTCTTCTCACAAACCCTAAAATTTTCTCTCTTAAAGCTTTCTTTTTTCAAACCTCAGAATCCTCTCCATATCATCTCTTTTAATCTTGTATAGTCTCTCACAAATCAGGAAAGAGATATTCAAATCATAATGGAATTTGGAGATGAAAGAGGTTGACAAACGGTTATGATAAACTCTTCAAATCTGCTAAAATTTGTAGTCACTGTTGATGGTTCCTCATGACCACCGATGGTTCCGTGAGCAACATCTATGGGATCATGTAGATCATCAATGGTTTGATTTTGAGTTGTTGGAGATCTGAAATTAGATCATTGTACACTATGAATGGTGTGCAGTGACCATTGATGTTCACTGTAGACCATTAATAGTTTAGTATTAACTCTCTACAATTACGATTGTTTACTGCAAACCATCGATGAGCCTTGACCATCGATGGTTTACTGTAGATCGTCTATGGTTTTAAGGCTGAAATCAGTGTGAATACTGATTTTGCGTCATTTTGCCTTGTAACCTTTATGTACCTATTTTCACCTATATTATATCATCTCAAACATATATTAGTACCAAATAAGAATTTGTTATTACTCAAATAAGTGCTATTGTATGGACTACATCCTAAATATTTCGGGACTTAAAATTATAACTAAAGTTAGGTTATAATTTCGAGATTACAAGGAAATAAGAATAAAAATTTAAGCCTCGAATCTTTTTTGTGTGTCGATGGAGCATCGATCTCGTACTCCATCGATGGTTTGATTAAGGCGGTGAATCTTCTACTGATTGAAAGTTTCCAGAGTTGAGCTTGATCTCTGATCTTTTTGAACATGTTGAAATCTCTAAGATTGCCTAAATGCAAGTTCGCAATATGCCAAAAAGTGCCAAAGTTTCCAAATGCCCAAAAATGAGCAATCTCACCTCCCCTGAGAGAGAGAGAGAGAGAGAGAGAGAGAGAGAGAGAGAGAGAGAGAGAGAGAGAGAGAGAGAGAGAG
>NC_033799.1:75071751-75104251 GCF_001876935.1 Asparagus officinalis | reverse complement strand
TTTGTTAATAATGATCAAGGGTGAAGCTTGCTAAGCAGACATTAACTTAGTTCGTTCTAGCAAACTTTACTAGAATGTGGGTAGCCCACTTCCCTTCAGGTATGGATGAAATGGCCCTTGTGGACTATTGGGGCGAAGTTCATTTTGGACAAACTTCATTTTAAGCTTCACTTTTGACTTGGTCTTTGTAGAGAGATCCAGTGTAACTTAGGCAAACTTTGTTGAGGCTTAAGCAAGCTCCTGCTATGGCTCACATTTAGGCCATTTCAATTTGACTAAGTGTTCAGCTTATGGGTGTCCACTTTTTAAACTTATATTTACTTCAAGTATTAAATTTTTGTGTTATCCATACTGAGTGTAAGTCAAGAATTGAACTTGTATATTTTAACCATCTACAATGTACCACCCAAAGTTTTCATGATCGTGTGGTCAACTTATAATAGAGAACAAAATACTTTAGTTGTCTTCCATTTGACTGCTTAGTTGCCAGAGTGTACTAGTAAACATGGCTTCTTTTGTCATGGACTCATATTGGTTGAGTATTAGTTGTATCTGAATGCTCTTCTAATTGCCTAATTCTACATTTGGAATGAATTTTCATTGCCCTTGGATTGGGCAAAGTTCCTGGAATAATGATGTGTGCCTGACCCAGAATTTTGGCGAGATTCACTCAACTTTGATTAGTTAAGCCTAGTTCGCTGATTGGCAAGGGTCACCGAGACTATTGCCTATAGATCAGCACCTTGATTTGTGGCTAAGATCTCTCTTGCTGGTCAAATATTTGGCAAGATTCACTGGACGTCGTAGCATTTTGGCTACTTTTTTGCCTCTTTATTAGGTCTAATCACTTCTCATAAGAAGTGATATTTGTTTTGAAAAGTTGGTTTTAGAAAGCTTATGAATAGCCTCTTCCATTTCTGTTCTCTTACATTGTCATCTTCTCCATATCTAAGTCTTCGTCTACCCCTACCATAGTTGCTTCCTGATAAAGAAGCTGAGATCAAATGGCTTCAATAAGAGTTGGCCTAAATAGAAGGTAGTTCTGTGGAGGAAATTCGTATTTTCTCCTAATTGGTAGATTTGCTTTCGGCTGAAAAGGCTATGCTCTAGCAGGCTCTAGAGAACAAGTCAAAAGTTTGAAGCAAAGTGAACCGTGATAGGGATGCGCGTAGCTTTGAGTGTCATGTTATGTGTAATATCATTTGGAGGCTTCAATGGTGTCTAAAAAAGGACCATTCAAGTTCCTTAAGTAAAGACTCCAAAAGTGATTAGGTCTCACCAGCGTGGACCTAGAATGTAATTAGACATCATCAAGCTTCCTCGACTTGATGTCTAGTTTTGTATGTGTGTCTCCCTTTTGTTCCTCAATCATCTTACAATTTGGAGGAAAGGGAGCTCACTTACCTCATAATCTAAAGGTCTAAAAATTACTTGTACAAAGGCGAGGTTTATGATTAATAAAAGAATGACATCTTTTTGCAATTGTTCATCCTTGTGTTTTTCTTTTTGTTTATGGCATGCCTTTAAAACTTGGAGCGAAGCTCAATCTTCGTGCGTAGGTGAGAGTTGTTGAAGGAAATTTGCCAAATGGATTCTCTTATAAATTTAGTGAAATTCATTCAATTAACAGACTTGGGAGAAGGTTGCTAAGTCGGTTGGCGAAGTTCGTTCAGCATTTGGGTGAGGTTCTCTAAGTAAACTGGTGAAACTTACTCAAATAATTTAAAATTCAAAATCCCTAATTTCTATGCCTTCATTTGAGTGAATATCACTCATGAGTGGAGTTTGGGGTGGAATCTTTAGGTGAAGCTCAGTGCGAGATCTCGAAACAAACATCATGGCGAGATCTCTAGGCCAAGCTACTTGAAAGCATATAAATAGGTTATTCATCTTTTTCATCTTCACTGATGCCGTTAAACCCTAGAACCTTCAGATTTTTTGAGTTCCCAATCCCAAGACCACTTCGATTTCAATGGCTCTTGGTTGTAAGCTTGTTAAGTAAAAGCAAGTTGTAGACAGCTCTTATCAGTTGAACTTCGTTGTTGCACTGCCAACACTAGAGATGGTGCCGAGTAAGCTTCTAACCCATCCTCTTTTTCAGCCCGGTCATTAATGGGAGGGATTTTTCTTTTTGAAAATAGCACCCAGAGGGCTTGAATAATGCTTCAAGGAGCTTTAATTAGTTCACCATCAACGGCGAGGCCCTAATGACTGCATTTGTCTTAATTCTTGTCTTCGCGGGTGATAGTGAAGCTTTGGCAATTGTCATCAATAGCACTTCACATAGTGAACTTCGCTCTTTGGGCAAGGTTCGCTATTTTAGTCTGTTGAGTTTCTTCATAAACTTTGCCTCAGTGATATTCATCATAATAGTCTACCTACATTCTGAGCGAGTCTTGCTGTTGTGCTAAGATTTGCTGCTATTGAGGTGAGGTTCACCTAGACTTGTAACACTTATCTTTTTTATTTTTATTATTTGTATAGCTTTGTGGTGGGCGAATTCACTCATGAGTGATCTTCACTCAAGCAAATCTAGTGCCCTCCGCCTATGGGTCAACACTTGGTTGACTTTAAAGCCAAGTTTTCAAACTTGTTTTTTCTTCTTTGTGTAGTTCCTTTACCGAATACACATATTAATCATTTTGAACATAATGGATCTCAGGATCCTTTGACGTTGCACATCTTCAGAGTCAATTTTCCTTCATTCTTTGAATAGAGCAGCCAAGAATAGATAGGCATGATCCATCATAGGGGTGCTGCTACCTTGAGAGAACTTATCACTGATACCATGTTATCTATTTCTGAGGAAGATCAGTCAAGGAAGCCGTAATTCATGTTCAGCAATGGCAATCTAGAGGAACCACTATCTTCAACCTAGAGAAGGAGCATTAGTATTGCGCTCAATGAAATCACCATATCTACTTGCTAGCAATAGGACGACAAGTGTCATTTATGTTCTTGTAGCACCTTGCTCTTCCTTGTTTGATGCAGTTCTCGATCACCAAAAAGCAAGACAATATGATGGTAGGTAGCCTAAAGCACAAAGGCGGCTTCCGCTAGAAGGGGTGCTTTGGCCTCAGCATTGTCGGCCTTCATTTGGGCTCTGTTAAATAGGACACTCTAGCAAATGAGGTTCCTATGGTCCAAAATGTATTCAAAAATAAGTTTGCCAAAATCAATAGGCAATATATAGAGGAGAATGTTAGATTCCCTGAATAAATCAAATCGACTAAATCAAAGTGGTGGGTTCGATTAGTTTAGTTTTCCCTTACCACATTCAGAGAGAGGGTAGTGGAGCTAGGGGTTTACTTTGCAATGCAATTGTTCCAATATGTTTTCGAGATTTGTGCACCGGTATTATACAACATTCTTATGCTGTATAATATTAATAGCAATATCTTCTTCACTCTCATAGAGGAGATTAGGATAGATTTGTGAGAGATGTTCGAAGTATCTCGGCTACCAATGAAAGAATGATCGTACAAAGAGTTCTTCCCTACAAACAAAGAATTAGAGAGTAAGGCATACTACGCTCTTGCTGGTAAGACACTTCAGGAGTTAGTTTCCCACTTTCACATTTGCCATCAAATGGTTGCAAACATTACACATGGCCCACATGTTGCTCGCATACCTTGGATAGATTATCTCTTTAAGAATGTCAGCAAGAAGGGGAACGTGGAGGCTATTCCATTGAGCACTGGCCTTGAAGTGGAGAAAAAGATAGTCAGGCATAGCCTGATAATCCATACGACTGAATTAGACGAGTGCGAATTTAAGGTGGGAGAAAACTTTGTAAGCTTCCATCACCAGGTCAAGGAATCTATCTCTACCCAAGATTTGCTTGCAGATTTCTTTCATGTTGACTAAAAGAATGTACACTCTCTCAGTCAAAGAATTGCATATCCATCAATGTCCACCTGGCGGCTCTGGCGGCTCATGGGTACAATTTGGCCTTGCTCCCGGCCATGATCAACTATGTCCATCATGGATTAAAGGAGTTGGTGACTGAATATTTAAATCAGTAGGACGATTGCCTTGGAGAATAAGTACCGAATCCTAAGATGGAGTTATCATACACTTATTTGATGGAGTGGTATAAGCTCCACTGCTCTTCACTCATGTCATCCACCACAAGGCTTGAAGAGGAGGTCTTGTTACTATAGCGGTACGAGTCCTCAAAATGAATGGTCAAGTACGCTATGGGGATCTGCCCAATCGTGTGAACAAGGATCATTATCTTCCCTACTGCTACTTTGCTAACATCACTGTGGCTAAGTTAAGTGATAAGTTTGAAGATGGTCTTGGACTCGAGGGGTTTACCTACTTAAACAGCGGTTGCTTCAACTGATTGGTTAACATTAGACCCATACATCTCTTTGCTCACTCAAACGGGACCGAGTGCTATATTGAGCCCTATCTTCCTTGCTATTTTGTGCGACTATTTGGGTATGACCAACTTTATGTTGGTACAAGGCTACTACATTCTAGAAGCCTTGTTGACGGAGCCCGAGGCTGATATCAATTTGATGCTGGGGGCACCAATGTCACATTCATTTTGCCCTACAATGTTCCTAACTACTATATGACATTAACATTTTACAAGTGGTATAGTGTGTGAATGTCGTTAACCCATACTTTAAGGTGAATAAGACTACGGTTAAGTGGATCATCCAAAAGTACAAAGAAGCTTCTAAGAAGAGATCTGATCGAGCGCCTAGGCTCCAAGAGTATCTAGCAAAAGTAGGTAAATGATGATGACTCAAATGCCCTCAAGAGGCCATGACAAATTCAAAATGTGCAATAACCACCTAAACACCGGTGTTTGGAGTTGCAGTTGAAGGAGAAATCTTTGGTAATAGAGAAATCTCCTAAGGCAAAAGAAAACTCTCCTGAAGCTTCATCACATGAAGAACTAGTGGCTGAACAAGCAACTACTTTAGGTAATTTTCTTTATTTGTCATCCTCCCAATTCAATAAATATGTGCTCTAATGGTGCATGCTCTATGCTTACAAATAAGAAACCTATACAAGTCGATTGGGTGGATTTGGAGGAAGAAGAGGGGGTTGACCATAAAACCGATACCTACATCACTGACCCTGATGAATCTGCTAGATGAGATGACACGGGTAGATCATCTTACATCCCATGTATGATTTTACCCATAAGGATGATGTAGCTATTTCAACTTTGAATGGTAATACTTCTTCTCCTTTATTCTACAGATGATCGTACTTTCTCTTATTGCCATGCCTATTACCAAGCAATTGATCTCTGTTGAGGATTCATCTGAATCTAATAGAGATGCATTAATTGCTCCATTTCCTCAAGGGGATGAAATAGGGGTCCTACCAAGATCCGAACCTCAACCTATGGTGATGGTAGAAAAGTTGTTGAACCAAACACCGAGGTTACCAATATTAATGATGGGCCTGCAGTCATACTTATCACAATAGCGTTGGTCATATGCATTTTGAAACTTTGGTCACGACAACCGTGGGTTTTTCTACTCCAATTGGTGTTTTAAGCATTTTGGCTTCACTCACTCTATATTTTATGTAGACAGTGATCAACTATAGGTGAAATTAACCATGCCCTCACCATGACTGAGACCTTAGCCATGGTAACTAAAGCAGACAGATCAAGGCAAGTGGAAGCTCCTTTATCTCTAGACTCTGATGACTCAGCCAAGTCAGAGATTCAGATTTTAGCTAAAAGTTTGATGAAGCTATTTAGCTAGAGTGTTAAGAGTGCTTTGACTATTGGCAAAAGCCTATCCTCCTACACTAAGCATTTATTGCGAAGTCAGCTCGACATCCTTGCATTAGTTGTTGGAGTCAAATGCATGGAGCCTTACAAGAAGATGATCGACCAAGCTGAACTCTACTTTTTGGAGTTATAGAATCTTTGTGAGGTGGATGTTTTTGCTATTGCAAAGCTCAAGTTCCATTACCTTATAGCAGAATGTCATAAACTTGAAGAGGTTGCCCGCAAAGAGGCGAAAGATGTCAATCAATGAATTCAAGAATGAACCACTTGTCTTGTAGAGATTGATAGTGAGAATGTTGGAGATCATTGGTGCCATTTATAAGAGGGAAGCCACCATTAATGGAGCTAAGGCCATCTTAGCCAAAGCACAAGCTAAATTGGAAACATCCCAAAAGTTAAAAAAGAAGAACTTGGGGCTAAGTCTGCTAAATTAGTTGCCGAGCGTGCCTATAGAATGGAGCGCTTAAAGATGGAACAAGCATGGTTGGATGTTGTTTAGGTCGGAGTAGTCTCAGGTGATCTAGAGTCTCTAAATGAGCAAGCTTTGAATGACACCCTCGACATGCACAAGACTAAAATGACCCAGTGTGTTGAGTACATTAGGTCTTTGAACCACTAATGATTTTGGCTCATCCTCATGCTCCATCCTTTATTTTTGTAATAACTTAGTTCCCTTTTATCAATAAAGAAATTTACTTTTGGATTAACGATAGAGGAATAATGTTAACATATCACCTGAAATCTAGAATCACTAATGACTTTGAGGGAAAATAGCTAAGTTATAAGACTTAACTCGCCAATATAAAGAGGGAAGTCAACAAAGGTGCGATGTTAACCAATCGACGTAATTAAACTAATAGAGGTATAGTGTTAACATACCATGCTTATAGAATTAGTATCGTTCAAAGGTGAAATATTAACATAGCAGTACAAAGGACTTTGACAGAGATGTAATGTTAATGTGTCACATAGAACAATCGATAAAGATGTACTATTAACCTGTTAGGTTCAAAGGAGTCTAAGGTACGACTACCATTTGGAAGTGTAGTGCTAACTTAACATTATGGAAAATTGGTAGAAATATAATGTTAACTGGTCAATTTTAGAAGAGGGACTGAAAAAGTATGGTGTTAACAGTCAGATTTGAAGGAATGTGAATCATCCTTATGTATAATGTTAACATGACGGTGGCAAGAGATTCCAAGGGTTATACAGAATTGTAGTGTTAACTTGATAGATCAATGGGGAATTTTGTTAAGGTTGAATTGTTGATAACTTTGGTTGAGATGTCATTCTCATGATTAGAAGTGAAAACTTAGATGTGACTGATATCTCCATGGGGGAGATGAAAAGGTTCAATTCAAGGGTAACATTTCTTAAGAAATTTCTTATTGATTAGTGTCATAAGCATGTTACCATTTGGATTGTTTAGATGGTATGCCCCCATTAGAGTAGACTGTCTCTACAAACATGCCTTCCTATTTTGATTGAAATTTGCCATTGGTCTTATGCGTCATGACAATGGGTCGATAAACAGCTAAGACCAAATTTCCTTCTCCTTCTATAAAAGATTGTTCTTTGACTCTCCTATTAAAGGCTCTTGATATTAAAAAATAATACATCTTGATTCGCTATTGAGCTTTGATCTCAACTTGTCTAGCGCCTCTAGTTCTTGGAGATGCCTTTGATGGTATTATTCTATCATTATCTTCTCCACTAGACCAATTCTCAATGATAGAATTTAGATCTCCAGTGGTACCACCAATTCACATCTGTTTACCAAGAAAAAGGGCGTAACGCCCATGGGAGTGTGGGCTGTTCCTGGTAGGTTCAAAGACATGAGTTTCTTATCCCAGTCTCACTTATTGGAAGAGATGAAGTTGTTTATAAGCTTGATAATGGTATTGTTGAATGCTTCGGTCAGAATAATAGTAGCTAGGTTGTGTAGAAGCCACATCTTGGATTCTACATTTGTCGTAGAATTTAAAGAGTAGCTGACTGATGAATTGTGGGCTAGTATCTGCACAATCCTCCTAGGGACACAAAATCAATAGATGACATGGTGTTTCAAGAACTTAACCATGTTAGAAGTCTTGACTTTCTTGAGTGGGATAGTTTCAGCCCACTTAGAGAAGTAGTTAGTGATGGCTAAGATAAATTGATAACCTTTAGTAGATGGTGAATTAATTAGCTTAATCACATCCATTGCTCACATCTCGAATGACAATAAAGTGATGGTTGGATGTAATTCTTCTGGAGGTTGGTGTAGGAACTCTATGTGGAATTGACATGTGCAACATCGTTTAGTGTAGGCCACTGTGTCTGCGATCATCATTGGCCAATAATAGCCTAAATAATAGAGTCTATCCTAGAGTTAGATCTAGGTTGATGAGCTCCACATGTGCCATCATGGGCTTCTTTGAGTGCCTCTTGGGTCTTACTCGATGATAAGCATTTAAGCAATATACCATCATTTGATTCTCGACACAATACCTATCTAGCATAATCCTAGAACAAGCGGGAGGCCCTCCTTTGGATGGAGATTGCTTACTTTGGATCGCCTGACAATATGTTGTGCAAGACATAAGTGACAATTAGATAACACCGATAGTTGACCTCAAAACCCCTAAGTGTAGAGTGAATCTCATTGGCATCCAAGATCTATTTGGGATAGCATAGCTGGAGGCTAACTACTATAATTTGCTCGGTAGACTTGGAGTTCAAGGCTAAGGTAGCTTCAAGTGATACCAATGCATCAACATAAGTGTTCTCAAGGTGGACTACATAGTCGATGTAGAAACCTTCAACAGAATGAGCAAGCTTCAATGCTGCTTCATGATATGGAAAGAGATCATTGTGCCGAACCTCATACTCCCTTTTTATCTAATTGATGATATATTTAGAATCATCATGTGCTTTAAAATATTTCACACCAATATCTTGGGTAATCTGTAAGCCAATTAAGAGGGCATTATGCTCAGCCACATTGTTAGAGCATGGCTTAGTTAGTGAATAGGCTCGAGGAAGGGCGTGTCTGTGAGGATCAATAAGTACTACCCCCACTCTTGTGACTATTGTTCCTTTATGACTATGTTGCGATACACTATCAAAGTAAAGTTACCACGCCTAGTGGTTTAAGGTGACATTTGGTTCGAACACCTTATCTAGAATGTCTTCGTGGAGCTTAGAAGACTTAGGGATAGGATGATCGACAAGAAAGTCAATTATTGCTTGCCTTTTGACCACCTTCTAAAGTATGAATGTTATATTATACTGCGAAAGTAGTATTGCCTACTACACAAGCCTAGAGTTTAAGGATCCATGCTCAGCATTCATAAAAGGTTGGCTCTCAAAATGAAGCAGATGGATTGGTCAATTGGGTAATGTTGCGTTTTCTATATTGCAAAAACCAAAGCTAGACACTCTTTTTTGACTGGATTGTAGTGATGTTCGGCACTAATCATAGCTCGATTAAGATAATAAATGGCTTGCTCATGACCATCATTATTTTTCTAGGCAAGAAGTGTTCCAAGAGAATAGTCTACAACCTGGATGTAGATCAAAGATGATTTGCTCGATACTAACATGGCAAGAACAGGTGGCTTTGTGAGATACTCTTTGATCTTATTGAACACTTTCTGGCAGGCATCATCTAAATAAACAAAACATAAATTTTCATTGTTCTTTGGAACAATTGGTATATTCTAAATAAATTAGTTATGAATCTATGAACGTAGGCTAGACGTCCTTGTAAACATCTGAGTTCTTCAAGGTCACTCAGATGTGGCATCTCCTGAATAGCTTTGACTTCTTTTAGGTCAACATGTATCCCTTTTGATGTGACAATAAACCTAAGGAATAAGCTCGATGATACCCCTAGAAAAGACTTGGTTGTATCCGTCTTGAGTTGGTATTTTCACATGATTTCAAACATTATTCTCAAATTGTTGAGGTGATCGTCTTTATGAAAACTTTTGATCACGAGGTTGTCAATGGAGCATTCCATTGTCATGCATAATGCTCACAAAAGATTGTGTTCATTGCATGTTAATAGGTGACTTCAACATTGTTCGAACTAAAGGACATTATTGTATAGTAGTATACTCCAAAGGGTGTTTTGAAAGCTTTTGCTTCTAATCATATGGATGCATATTAATTTGGTTGCATTTAGAAAAGCTATCCATGAATGACATTGTCTCGAACACACATGTATTGTCGATCATGATATCTGTGATAGGGAGAAGTAACTCATCTTTTGGGCAGACAAGTGAAATCTCTAAAATCAATATAGATTCAAATCTTGCCTTTTTCTTTGTCACAACTATAATGTTAGCTAGTGAATCTAGATGTTGCTCTTCAAGAATGAATCCATACTCAATGAGTTTGTGGTTCTCTATCTCAATCTGCTCCATCAACTCAAGGTAGAAATGTTGATATCATTGCTTGACCGGCTTGACACCAAGGTCAATATTTAACGGTGTATAGCCACTCTTGGGTCCAATCCAACCATGTCTTCATAACTCTAAGTTATGATGTCAATATCTCTTGAACGAGAGATATGAGTTCTTCTTGTTTTGTGAAAGATAAGCTCTCTCTGATGAAGATAGGCTTAGGATTTGCTTTGTTGCCTATATTGACTTGAATCACCTTATCATCAGTGGATGGTTTATAGGGTTTGAAGTACGATTCCCATTATTCTCTAAGATGTTTTGCCTAGGGATAATTCTCAAGGTCATTGAATATTTTTGATTCGTCAAGTTCCTTGGTTAGCCTATGAAACCATGTTAGTGCTAGATCCTTCAAATATGGCAATGATGCTAACATTAGTGCCCCAACTAGACATGTCTGAAGAATTGTTTGGTAGATTCTCAAACTTTAATTACATTTCTATTTCCTGGGAGATATATCTAAGCCTATGTTTGGTTTGATTGAAGTAATCGATGTTTTTCCTTTTGGTACAAAGGAGATAATTGGGACCTATGGCCCTTGGTCAAAATTTAACTATGGTTCTAGGGTGAAGTTGTAGACCATCTTCATCATTATGTGATGGGACTGCTGGCTATAATGAGCAAACTTAGGTATTGCCTTAACTTCATTATCTGAGACTAGTAGATATTGTTGTGATTCAACTTTTCAAAGAGGATTGGATCTTAAACGCACGAGAACTGTAAAGGTGGCATCTTCTGGGCTACCCAACTGTTAATAAGTCAAGTATAACTTATTTATGAGCGTATATAAAGTTGGTTCTAAAGCTAGCCTAGACAACAAAGCATTGGCTTCTGAGTTTTCATTCTCAAATTTAAAGAACGGTCATAAAAAATTCTACGTTATCATTAAAAACTCAATCGCCCTGATTTTTAGCTGACTAGTTTATACATACATCTTCCAGAGTAACTATAAGAGGTTTCATCTCCCAGATAAGATCCTCATTTGTTTCGGGTTTACGATATGCCTTATTGCTACTATCCAGGTCTCAGGAATGGCTAGCCAAATCGTATATTTTTTTCCATATAGGAGGGAGTCAGCAAAGTAGTTTTCCCCTCCTTTAAAAGGGTGTTTCTTAGCATATACCTTTTAAAGTACCCCCGGCTCATCGACATACTTAAAGCACTAATGTAGTGTTGATGGAATAATAACACTGGACTGAATACATAGTCATCCAAGAAGCAGGTTATAGGGTGTTTCTACATCAAAGACGTAGCATGCCACCTCCCTATTTAGATTACCGATCTAACACTTAAGATTGATCTTTCCAAGCGACTGGCTACTGCTGGAGTTGAATCTAAAGATAGTAACAGTAGTTCTTAAAAGCTTGTAGAGAAGAATGCCAAGAAGCTAAGGAACCTCCGACGGATGATGCTCAAGGCCGATTCTGGGTCGATATGAATTTGCTTGAATTTTGTTAAACCAATGTATTCATTGTAATAGAGGGATCGATTGTGGTCATTATCTTTGATGAGCATATCATTAGGAGTGAAGATGATGCAAGGCTTTTGCTGATGGTATAGGTAGCATTACCTTTGATCTTCATCTTGGGGAGACTCGGGTATGTAAGAGAGAAATGCTTCATTGTCCGCCAATGTTTCCCTCAAAGCCTCCCTCGTATCCTTAGACAAACGTAAAAGTTTATGTAAGGTTGTACGAACTAGGATGTTGGTTAATTGAGCTAGTATATCATGCCAGAATGGGACTTTAAGTTGGGTGGATGGTGGTTGCGAAGCTTATCGAATTGTGTTTTCTTTTACTTGGTGAGTTTGGCCTGCTTGAAAGGTCCTAGTTGATCATAATTTTTTAGGTAACCTCTACCAGATCTCGTTCCCACAGGTAGATTTTTGTCTGATTAGGTAACCATGGCAACCTTCTCTTCCTTTGAGTTAGTCATTGAGGATACTTGTAAAGACTCTTAGCATACAATTGCAAAGATGGCATTACAAGATTTCATCTTGCCTTTAGCCTTTATATGGGATTTTGACTTGGAGGAGGTCCAATGCTCATCTTGGAGAAGGTCAGGATGGACACACATTATTTTTCCTCTAATTTAAGAGGGCCAAAACCTTAGCTCTGATGGTCTTGTTGATCATGATTAATCAGCTCCATCCTTACAACGGGAATTAAAATGATGCCGTTTTGAATCTAAGTCATCAGCATAGACCTGAACTGAAGTGTAACCATATTAGTAGTAACATTCTTTTGCTCAGATCAGAACCTGAGAATCCCCAAGTCGATGAATGTTTATATTTTATCCATGAGGATATAAGAGTTCTTCATCATGTGTTCTATCAGTCTATGATATAGGTAATAGTTAGGATCATTAGTTCTTCCTATTTCATCTGGGCGTTGAGCTTTAGTAAGTTTTAGCCAATTATCTTTGTTGAGCACATAAAAGATGGAAATGACATGCTCATCTTTGGAAGAGTAGAACCATTGGGTACTCTTTTTGTGGCTCCTTCTTCTGATTGTTAGGTCTTCTAACCTCAACAACAAATATCTCATTTGCTTTCAATTAGGATGGTTGTCCCTTCTATCCCCTTTGTGATTAGAGTAAGGAGCGAACTTGTTAAAGCACTCGGCAGATTTCTCAGCCATTTCTACTGCTCAATTAGATCCTTCTAGGAATTAGCTTTGACGATGCCCATGTGAGCTTCAATGTGGCTCAGTAAATTATGCAGATATATTTGAAGCAACACCGGGAGTGGCATGTCATGGCATTGCAAACTTAAATTGTAAAACTATTCACCTCTAACCGAGTCATTGTCAATTTTTCTTTTAGAAGAGAAGCTTGATCATAGTTACATCTGAGTGCTTCTCATGGAATTGCGAGAGGAATAGGGATCTCAAGTCAGCCTAGAATTTGGTTACTCTTTTAAGTAAGTTTTGGAACCAATTAAAGACCACCCCTTTGGGGTGCCAATAAAGAGCATCACCTTGATGGGGTCATTTCCTACTATAATCCCTATTTGTTAATGGAAATAGCAGATGTGCTAGTTTGAGAACCTTTGTGGTTAAAGTGTGCAACGTCAGTGGCTTAAACTTTATTGGATAAGGATCTAGGTCCCATTCAACAGGATAAGGTTAGGTAATCCTAGCTTTCTTCAACATCATTCCTTGTGTCAGAGCATTGAGCTAATTTTGGAGACTTTCAAAGATCTTTTCTTCATAGCTCGCCTTTGGGGGGAGATGAGGTCTTGAACTTCAAGTGAGCAGAGTGAATATCGTCATGATTTGATGACTTTTTCTCAAAGGAAACTTCAATAGATCATTTCCCCCTTCGAATTATCTCCAGAAGATTGAGAGACACATAGTAGTGATTGCATCATGGCTTTAAATAGCTTGAAGTGCTCGTCAAATGCTTTCTTCTAAACTTCCATTTGAGGAATAAGATTATCATGAGCATCTTTGCCTATCATATCTCTGACCCACCTCCACTCTTGAGTTGAGCGAGGAGTGATATTTGATGCTATAGTAGAGTTTGAGTTACTAAAAGCAGATAGAGTTGTTTAGGAACACACCCATAGTGTGCGCCCTCAGGAGAGAATAATCAAAGGGGATTGTTGCCCCATGCCTAGCCCTAGTGCGTTGATAAACACCGTCACACTTTGTGAGTATGCTTCCAATTCCAAGAGAATATTTAGGACCAGAAGGACTATCTACATCGTCATCATCATCTCCATTAGACACACTAGTTATATTGATCATGAATTCTTAGAGATTGGCTTTACCTTTTTGGGTACATCGTTGCCTGTTAATCCTAGCCTTTGAAGGCTCAGAAACTTGGCTGAGATGACTAAACACAGATTTCCTCACAGAAGGAGATTTGCACTAGCAATTTGTTTGGACTACCATGATGATCTCCATTAAGGTTGCACAAAGCTGATATCAGTACATCCTTTTTAGAGAAAGGAACTCCCTTCGATTTGTGGGAGCCCTGACTTGTCTTTGGTGTTCGCTCTTCTTGAGAGCAACTTCACCTGCTCGGACTTCGGTAAGCGAACATCACCTATGATGACATTTTTGTTCTATCCTACGGATGGCATAATCAATTGAGTCTTTATCATAAGTCGAAGCTTGTGATTTAGACAAAGAATCACCATGGGTAATATTTCCCTTATGGTATTTTGGATGGAGGATAATCCCCATTCTTTGCTCCTATTAGAAAGGTGTCATGAGCAACACAAGATGCATTAAAGCAGACCCTTTGAGAGGTTGTGGAGTCCGATCCATAATGGGAAGATGTTTGAACATATTGACCATCGCCAAAGGTGAGGGTTGCTACATTTTCATTCTGGGCAAATGTCATCTGGTTTCTAGTGAAGCCAATACTATCATCAGTGAACTTGGGACTCTTCATAGAGCTCTGGTCATTGGCTAATTGTAAATAGGTTCAAGAAGTGAAGTCCATATGCTAAACAATTCATGTAGGCCCAAGTGCAAGCCTATAACAAAATCTACCCAAATAATAGCGAAGTTCACCCAAGCCTCATATGAACTTCGCCTAAAAACCCACATGGGCCATGTCATCTACAGCCCAAGGAAAGTAAGTTGCCCACAATTTGAAGTTCATTAGAACGAACTTCGCTGAAAACTACATTGTGAGCTTCGCCGAAAGCTGCTCAGCGAGCTTCACCTTTAACTGTTATGGGCGAACCTTGCCATTAACTTTTCAAAAGCTATTTTGATGGAAATTGTTCTCCTATTTCAAAAGCTATTTTGACAGATTTAATAATAGATTTAACAAAACGTAAGGCTTAATATTTACTAAAAATTGCAAGTGAGTGTCACATAAGAATTTTTGGAATGAAATTCTCACATTTGCATTGTGTTGGATATTAAAGTTGTAATTTTTAGAACTTAGGGTATTTAAGTTAAGATTTTAACTGAGGGTATTTTGGTACAAAATGAGGCAAACTTTCAGAATTGAAGTGTAATTTACCCTGTTAGAAACACAGTCATAGTAAAAAAAAATATAAACATATAAAGAACAAAAAAGTAGATATACAAATTTAAAAATTTAGATCCACCCATGCGAGCATGAGCATAACGCTCGTATGGATATTAAAAATAAACAGTGAATATATAATTTTATCTATATGAATATATGATTTTTCTCCTTAGGGAATTTTAAAGAAAATAAAATCAAATTTTATCTATGACTATGATCGGATAGGGAAATTTATCTCAAATTTCTCTATAATGTTTGCAATATGCTATTTTGTCTAAGAAAAGTCATGTATTAATTTGTTTCATGTCGTGTTTAATATCAAACTAGAAAAGAAATGTAGACAGGATCTGAAAAACTAAATTAACGTGATGTATTTATGAAGACTTGTGAAGGAAAAAATGTATGATATAAAGATATCCGTGAAAGTATGAAGATAAGAAAAAACATTTGTTAGAAATAATTGGTTGCAAACTTTATTGATCTTAAAAATCAGTCTTTATTCATGTTTTTAATTCCTTAAATAGTCTTATTTCTTTCTCAAAGTTTGACTTATTTACAAAATTAGTTGTGGAATGGTAGTCTAAAAATGAGGAATGTGAGAGATCCAAAATTACAGTTCAAAGTCATGAAAGGTGTCATCAGTATTTTAAAAATTAATTTTTAAAGTACCGAAGCTATTAGCATTTTATAATTTATATTCTACAATATTCCAACAACATGAAAGCTCATCACGCAAAATCTAGACTCATGGAGGGGAATTTTTTAATCCGTTTTTACAAATTTGAAATAAATGAGATTTGAATATTAATTGCCCTGATATTATCATGTAATAGGACATTTCTACTACATCAAAATGCTAAAGTTCTTTATAAAGTTATACTCCCACAATATTAAAACACATGCGCGCACGCGCGCGCACACGCACAGATATATATATATAGAGAGGGGGGGGACACCTCACTTGTTCTCCCTTATTGGTCCCATATTTTGGGTCCTTGAGAAATTTTTCAGAAAAATATGAAGAACCTTGGTATCAAGTTCTATTATTGAACTTGGTAGTGAGGTGGCCAAATCTGACCCCTACATCACACCTCGGAGATTGAGCCTATTTATTGGAGTAGGTGAATAGTGATTGAGGCTCTCTCTCCGAGGCGTGATGTAGGGGCCAGATTTGGCCACCTTACTACCAAGTTCAATGGAGAAACTTGGTACCAAGGTTCTCCATATTTCTCATATCACCTTAGATTAAATCTAAGGATGCACCTCTCGATACATAGATTGAGCTATTCCAATGGACGATCAACTCCATTCATCATGATTTAAATTTATTAAAAAAAACTATAAGATAAAAATCATGACGTTTTAAACTTTTAATACATATTTTTCGTTGTCTGTAGTTATATTGTCGTAAAACTGTTAATTTTATAATCATTGATACATGAGTAACTACAATCCAGCATAACTAGTTTTTTGTTTATACACCATCCAAAAACTATAGATCAAAATGAGTGAAGTGGATTAAGTAAAGTGATCGCATATAACATAATTTTTCAAGGTGCATCCTTAGGTTCAATCTAAGGTGGCTCCTTAGAATCATATTTTTCATATATATATATGAGAAATATGAAGAACCTTGGTACCAAGTTTCTTCATTGAACTTGGTAGTGAGGTGGCCAAATCTGGCCCCTACATCACGCCTCGGAGAGAGAGCCTCAATCATTATTCACCTACTCTAATAAATAGGCTCAATCTATATATATATATATGTATGAGATTAATGGGTATCCTTGTCAAGGAGGGGATTTTTCTCCTTGACGCCTATGTGGTACAATCTCCACCATCCTCATAAAGTAGGAGAGAGTGTGTGAGTTGGTAGGGATTGTGCCACATAGATGTCAAGGAGGAAGATCCCCTCATTGAAATAGGACACCCATTAATATATGAGAAAAATGGAGAAACTTGGTACCAAGTTGCTCCAAGCAACTTGGTAGTGATGTGAGGGTGAAGGGTGGTTGGAGGCTCCATCTTCGAGGTGTGATGTAGGGGCTAATGATACACTCACTACCAAGTTTACTTTAAGCAACTTGGTACCAAGGTTCCTATTTTTCGTTTATAATATATAATATATATATATATATATATATATAGATATAGAGAGAGAGAGAGACGAGAGAGAGAGGAAATATGGAGAACCTTGGTACCAATTCTTTCATTGAACTTGGTAGTGAGGTGGCCAAACCTCACCCTACATCATGCCTCGAAGATGGAGCCTCTTTTATGGAGTAGGTAAATAGTGATTGAGGCTCTTTCTTCGAGGCGCATGATGTAGGGTGCAGATTTGGGCCACCCTCACTATCAGTTTAATGAAGAAACTTAGTACCAAGGTTCTCCATATTTTTTTCATATATATATTATATATATATTATATAGTATAACTATTATTATATATATAGATATAATATTATAGAGATAGTACCATTCTGTAACAATCAAGGCCGGCCAGAGGAACAAAATAGTGTTCTCTATCAAGTTTAATATATAATAGTAACTTATGAAATATCGGGTAAGTGGGTGTAGGAATATAAATGACAAAGTAAGATGTCATAGTATTACGAGGTATAGTAATTAACACAGTACTAAAAGTTAATACATATACTTATATGAAAATCTAAGCTAACAAAAGATATCGATTATATGTAGACAAATACATCAAAACAAACAAAAGAAAATCAATACATATAAATTATTGCCATCTAAAGTAATCATATCAAATTTGTCAAAGGATGGAAGCAAACACCAATATGTTCAAGCATGATCTCATTACTCTTTAGAAAATAAAAAAATAAACTATATTTGAACTTAAATAACCCAAATTTTATCTCATTTTTAACTTTGACACTCTGAAAAATAGTCTGCCCAATAAAAAAAAATTTCAACAAAATTAAACTTAAACTAGAAGGTTGAACACACAAATGCACATGCTACGAAAAACACATTGTTTTAAATATTTGCATTTTAAAAATATAAAAAAATAATTTTATTTTATTTATAAAGTGTGTGCATTTAATAGATAGTCACGGTATGAGGGTCCAGTGATTTTCTAAGGAAAAATATCTCTTATTTACATAATTTAAACTTGAAATCCTTTAATAGTTCTCCCATTCTCACTATTTTCTTTTATATAAACTAGTATGCCACACATGCATTGCATGTGGTGTACTTGATTTAAGAAGTTATTAGTAAATAATATATTCTACATTATTGATTCTTAAATATGTACTGAATTACAATATAATATTTACTTATCATATATCGATTCTTAATGTAAGCCAGTAAATTAAAAATTAACATTAAATGTACAGTATCTTGTTGGAATAGCAAAGATTGTTTTTAGATGTAAAATTACACAAGGTATAATAGCAAGATGGAATCACAACCGATATAAAGATATTGTTTGAATTGCTCAATTCATGTGAATTGTATAGGTCAATTTTTTTAATCCAAATTAAAGAATCTCAATCAAGAGAAAAATTAATCTAGATTTCATATAAGAAATCAAAACTTTTATGCAATTCAATTAAATATATCATATATAGCTTTTTTACTCTGATTTTCTCAATGAATAGAAGATATATAGCCAATATGTCTTATTAGTTAATCTTTGCAGTCTAAAATTGATAGGAACAAAGAACTTATTGGTGATTAATCAAAAAAATACAAACAAAGTTTTATAATTCAACATAATTATTAATGAAAGAATATAAATGATACTTAATAGAGGTAATAAAATTAAAAGGATAAGAAACATTGAAAGCGTTGGATAAGTTGATAGCACATCTGAACTTAAAATGCATACCGAGTAACTAGTTAAGAATTAAACCATGAATACATTTAATGAATAAGAAAGCACAATTGATAACCTATATTCAAAAGAAAAAGCACGTCTTATGATTAATATCACAAAAAGCACTTTACAACATTATGTGAGGGGGAAAATTTGTAAATAGCTCTGCATAAACTCCAAAAATAAGACCATACATTCTTTTTAAGTATTAAAAGATCAATAAGAATCTTACACGATCCACAGTAAAGAAAAGCACACACTGAAAATAATCTTTGGCTCCCAAATTAGATTTATACATACTCTTAAATATCAAGACTTTTAAATAATAATTTATCTATAATCTATTATTATTCTCTTTTTTTAAGGATCCAAGAGATAAAACACAAATCAAGAGTTACAAATTGACCATGAGACATAGTCTTAAAGTCTATAAAAAATAAATCTTTAAGTCTACAAACCATTTCGACAAATATTATTCAATGTATGCACGTGCACATACATATACAAGCCACATGCACTATAAATCATTTAACAAACTTTCCATATAATATATTTCATAAACAATTGTATTGGTGTAGGAATTTGGCTTAGTAGGTAATATAGTGGGTTGAAGAGAAGATGACTTGTATTTTATAGAGTAGAGACGAAAAAGAGGTTATGTAAAGGAAAAATTAAAAAGCTGTTAGTTAATTGGATCCGTAATATATGCATTTAATTAAATATAACATATGCATTTAATTAAATAAGTTATGGAGTCTTTAATAACTTAAGAAACTAATTAAATCTTATTACTATGATGATTGGTAATTGGTTTAATTTAACTTAATTTATGACTGATAAATTTAACAAAGAAAAATATTAAAGCAAAGTTAGAATTATCAAATTTGAGAGGGGTAAAAAGGACAGTTAAAAGTTTTAGCACCACAATTCTCTTTTACATATATTGATTATGATATAGATATGTGCATAGAACCTTCATTTTTATATTCCTTGTTTATTTTAATAGTAGTATAGATATCTTGAGTTTTTGTTTGCTAAAGAACCCCAAAGTTCTACAAGATTTAACTTTTACAACCTCAATTAAATTTATTTGTTAAAATTTCTTAAAGTTTAGAGTTCCAAAGTTAAATTTTTTGATAAAGTTTGGATTACCAAAGTTAATATTTTGATAAATTTCATGGTATTTAATTGGTATCAAAGTTACAAATGAGGTCAACTTTGGGATATTTTCCGGGAAAACGAACTTTTGTGTAACAGAGTAGCAAAAGAGTATAATTTCGGATATTTAACTGGAAATAATAATCCAAAATGGAAAATAAAAAAGAGCTACAGTCTTGCCAGCACCGACTCTAGAGACATACGCTTGAGACGAAACATACACTCAATCAGGACCATCAGATTCGAAGGCGGGTCCCACAGAGTGATGGACGTGACGGGCGCATATGCACGTGTTGTGCTTTATGTCCAGCTAATATGCCCGTGTATTCACTTGGGAAAAACTTGGGTGTACTAATTATACATTAAATTTACCGGTGAGTATTTAAGCATAATAACGCCTCGTTTGGTACGCGGGAATGGACAGACTTGGGAATGGAATAGAAGAATGAATGAAATGGATTGCATGTGGGAATGGAATGATCATTCTCATTCTCTTGTTTGGGTGCGTTCGTAGAATGAAGCTAGAATGGAAATCTCATTCTCATTCCCATGTTTGGTATCACTAGTACACAAGTGAGAATGAAATCTCATTTTCTAATAATGCAATTACAACAATATAGATTTTTAATAAGATAAAAAATAAACATTAATGATAATAACTAAATAATTTTATATACGCATATGTTATATTAATCTAGGTATGTGTTATACTAATGCTCGTGTTATCCATCAGGTGTATGTTTCGTTTATATTTTTTAAACAATACTCGCTATTTCTTAGTCTTAAAAATTAAAGAAAAAAAAAGATTATCGTATCTTTCATAGGTCCAAAAAAAAGAATGATATCCACAATCCACAGTTCTAGATATATAAATTAACTTATTTGATAAAGTATCAAAATCACTCAATTCATAATAGCAAAAATCCATAAAACAATACCAACTAAAATAATAAGTTTCGAAATAGCAAAATGATATACTAGCCTAAATTATCAATCTAAAATTGTCCACTTGCATAGCGGCTCACCCAAACATTCTTTATTATTAATATGGATCGATATAATTGAAAAATACCTAACTAGTTTTTGATTCTCACTTGAATGGGAATGATCATTCCTTATCTTCTCACTTGGAATGCTCATTCCCACAAATAGTGGGAATGATCATTCCTAGGGAATAGTCATTCCAACATCTAAAATATAGGTGTGTTTGGTATGAGGGAATGGGAAGTGGGAATTGCATTCCATTCCTCCTCATTCCCGCGTACCAAACGAGTCGTAAGATTCAATGGTGAGCGTGGCCCGGGACGGTTTTTTAGGTCGGGTCGAGTCCGACTCCGTCTTGTTCAGGTCAGAGTAAGTCAAACTTATTTCTCTGATTCTGAGTCTGGGATTGAACCCGGCTCGGCCCACGATCCACTAAAGGACGGGTCGGGCCCGGGGCCCGTCTCACTACCGATGCCGAGCTGGGCCAGGCCAGACCACGGGTCGACCCGGCCCACGCCCAACCCTACGCGTTGTAGACAGTCCCCCGAATGATCCTCTAACACTCAAGCTAGGATCTCGTTTAAAAATCTTATGATATAAAATTAAACCCCTAATGTGGAAGCATATTAGAATATCAAATTATATCGCTCGATCTTTATTGAAAAAACTTTATAGTTTTGCTATATGGAAGCATGTTAACGTTCTGATGTAACAGTGTGAACTTCAAGAAATAGAGAAATCTCCCCCCCTCCCTCCCACTTGCTGTGGAAAGGACGTTTCTATTGGTTGGTGAAAGGACTGAACGGTGAGATAAAAGTGAACAGACACATGTGCGTATCCTGGTCGGCTGAGGCTAAGCGCGTGTTGCACTTTCGTGAAGTCTCTTTCACAGATGTTAAACATGTGACTTGAATAGTTGTACTAGAGATAAGGCCTCCCCCAATAGTGAGGGATGAATCGGAAGAAGTAGGTTTCTTATATTCTTGGTAGATGATGAGTAGACATTGAAAGTTCATTTTCTAGTTTTTTTTTAGGGTTTGTTTAGATTTCAACGGGGTTAAGAGAAGTTAAAGGAAACTAGGTGAGAGAATGGAAGGGAGTTCCCTTCCCCATGGTTACACCCTAATTTGGGGTACCAAATTTTATACTACTAGGTGGAATGCACGTGCATTACACGTGGTCAAATATTATAATTATTTACTTTAAGTTTATTTATTTACTATAACATGGTTGTAAAAAGCTTTATAATTATCGTAATATAATAATTTTTTTTGGATATTTCCATGTGTGATTTTGATATTTTGTCTTCTAGAGAAATAGTGATGTTTAAAGCCTTAAAATATTAATAATTTAATATTAAATAGTAATTTGAATATATAGTTTCAAAATATCAATGATGTAAGGGACCAATATGGAAAAAACCTATTATTATTAATAAAAAATAAATTCTTGAGTTTATTAAGGAACATGGTAGGTTTTATCTAGTCATTAAGGATTTTGTTCAGTTATAAAAAAATCACTTCCACTTGTTGTTTACTTCCACCTATTGTTTATCTGGCGATCGAGTATTATAGATATTCAAGAAAATTTTTCTGGAATTTTCTAAGTTAGAATGTGCAAATTCAATCAAGAAAGAAAATATAAATTATGTGATCAATTCCAAAATCTGATGTTGTACTATTTTTACATCTTAATAAATACTAATTGATCTGTCAAAATGATTATTCTCTAGTTTCAAAAAATTATAAAATATAGTCTAAGAATGATTTGTACATATTATGCACTCATATTGATTGTATTTTAATAAAATAATTCATATCTATCCAAGTCAAACAACATTCAAAAATTTAGCTTAAGGAGTTAGAAGAATACAATATTTGCAATAATACTTATATCCAAGCTATGAGCTTCATAAACTTATAAGAATGTGAGCAATATAAAATAACAACTTAATTTACTTTGGTAAATAATTTATTACAAATTATGAAAGACAACGGGAATCAGAACGATCATATGCCCATCCCAAATAAATATTAAATTTTTCTTAGAGATTCTTATAGCAAAAGATTTTTAGAGTTGATGTGTAGGATAAATTTAAGGACATGTAATCCAAACCAATTCATTGAGTGATAGACTTACTATAGAGTCCAGTCTTATAAAATTGATATCACATGCGCCTTAAGTTATTATGAGATACACTATAGTTGAGAAATGTTTTCTAAAATTACACCAAAATTGAGAGAGGTTATCTATAATACCCCACATAATGAGGGGGTTTTGTCAAATTGAATCAATTGAGTAGGTATTCTAAGACAATCCCCATAGTTGAGAGGGTTTTTAAAAATTAACACTTCTTTTAAAATATGGCTTATACATAATTTGTCCCTTAAAATTTTAATAATTTAATATTAGTCCCTAAAATTATAAGCAATTGCAAAAATTTGTGGGAATAATATAGAATCATTGGATATTTAAAATCAAGGAACTAATATCTAAATAACCTTTACATATTTGTTCTTATAGGCATTCTATTAAATATCAACCAGTATATTGCTATATCAGCCAATATACCGAGTTAAAGACTTTATCTTGATAATATTTTATATTATTTTCTTTTGTTTGTTGATTTTTTGATAAATCGACCGTTATCAAAAATATGGCCGATATATCCCTTTGAAGATATCAAGAAAATCATGTTATTTTTTAATTTGATTGTGGGCTGGGGTTTGGATTGTGTTTGGGAAATAAAATCGAAACCTACAAAACCCACAAAGGCCATAATTCTTCTCCCAAAACTCTCCACTTTAGGCTCTCCCAAATCTTTAAACATATATCTTGATGCAAATTCTTATGTTTAAAATTTATTAATATGTTAGACTACATATTACAATGTCATGTTATGTATGAATATTTACTCATATGACACCCAATATTACACGCATATCCCTGATTTTTACTACCCGGTATCATGAAATTTAGTTTTTCAATATTTATTTGATGTCCAATACTTTGTAGTAGTCCTTAAAAAGCCTCTTCTAAAGTTTTCTAAGTGAAGTATATAATTTTAGAAAATAATTCAAAATCTTGAGACTCATTCAAAATATGATGCTTTAATCTTTTCACATCTGCTCTACTATATAAATAAAGCTAAGCATCTGGTCTCATATTGTATGATGAATATAATTTTTCAATAGGATCATATACTAATGTTTATAGATAACAAAGGTTTCAAATCTTTTCTAGGCTTTATTTAACTTAAATACCTTGTAGTTTACCAAAATTATACTTATATACCTCCACTTGTATCTTGCTGCACTTTTTTTAAAATTTTAGATAACGTATCTTAATGCGCTTAAATATCCTAATGTTTTCTAAAATTTAATGTTTGTACCTTCTATCTTGTTACCTAAACATAAGAATCCTCTTTGTGATTTTCCTATATGGGTTTCATGGTATAATTTTAGGATAATTCTATGTTTTCTATTCTTTCCATAAATACTTTATTGACATGCAATTATCTATTAATATATTATTATACATTACTAATAATTAACATGATGTAGAGTTTTATAATAACGTTGGAAGTTCTAAGGACCAAATTATGCAAACTTAAAGTGACATATAATGTAATTAATTAACAATGATGGTTAATTTAGTTTAGTTAGTATTAGAATGTAATATCAAAAGAGAATAGGGGTAATATAGTTCTTAGAAAGTTTTTCCACAACTCCCTCTTTTAAAAGGAGTATAATATAATTAAGGGGTGAACCAAAGGGAACTAGGGTGAATAACTTCACCTTCTAAATGTTCCCAAACAAGGTGAATGATTCCCCTAACTTCCCTTTACCCTTATTCCCCTCAATCCAAACAAGTCCTTACTGAAAACTGCTATTTAATTTTGTTTGGCCCCTACCGAATTAAGGTTAAATTACACTTAAATACCATGCAATTTCTTACTTATTCCACTTAAATATTACAAGTTATATTATGGTGTAAAAAAATCATTAAGTTTCTAAAATTTGCATGTTACTATCACCGATCATGCAAACGTAAAAATTTTCATCTGAATATTTTTTTATAATATTTATATATTAATTTTAGAGATTTTTAATTAATAATATGGGAAAAATGTATACAGGCCCCAAAAGCAAAAACTTCATGTGACGACGTCCCTCATTGTTTTCCCCATGTGAATCAGCCTCTTGATGTATGACACTTTGTACTGCAGCCCTTTTTTACTAATTATTACATGCCAGCTAAGCTAAAATCCTCAAATTATCCTTATCCTCTCTCCTCAATCCCTCAGACCCAACACTCATATCCTCTCTCTCTCTCTCTCATCTCCTCTCTCTCTCTCTCTCTCTCTCTCTCTCTCTCTCTCCTCTCTCTCTAAAACTAAGAGCTTTTTCAAGCTCACCACCCTGGCCCTCGCCCTCCTCAGGCCCCCAAGGCTCCCCTCGAGTTCGTCGCCGCCTCCCCTCCCCTCCCCTCCTCCACCCGTCCTCGTCGCCGTAGATCGCCGCCGCTCCCCCGCCGTAGATCGTCACCGTAGAGCTTGAGGAAAATGCTCAAAAAGCTCGGGCAATTGAAGACTGTTGAGGAGTGCAAGGAGATGATCCGAAGGTATGATGTTAATGGAGATGGTGTTTTTATGCTTTGATGAATTTAAGAAGATGATGCTACGAGAGTAGGTTGGTTTTTGAGATTGATCTTTACCGTAAATGATGATGTTGTTGGGCCCCGTTAGGATTTGGACATTACATTTTCTTTTTTTTATTTGAGATGACTTTGATCAATTGAGGGTTCATGTTGACAATATATCTACGTTTTTAATTTCTTACATGACTGCGGATTTATCCTTATAAGCTTCTGTATTTGTAAATTATGATCGATTCTGTTGTGGATATTTTTTTAGTCACCAGGCTGAGACGCACAGAGCATTAATCCATTAGCTAGAAGAAGAAAAGAAAAAAAAATGTTTGACCAGCTAAAAATAAATGAATGATTTAATTTTAAAAAATAGTCAAATGTTATCCCCATTTTTCCACTTTCACAAGACGTCCACGCCTTTTTGGAGGAAGCTGAATTTGCAATAAACCTAATGTGCGCAATCTTTTTGTATTTTAATTTCGAACAAAATTTTAAAATAGACCACTTTTAAAACTTAATTAGCAAAATAGGTTGAAAAAATATTTAATTACCAAAAATCGTTGTAAGCTGGGACGGTAGTTATAAATCGTTGTTATAAATGAGGATACAATCATGTTTTTATAAATCATTGTTAATTATATTTGATAATAGTTATACCTAATGATATGTTATTTCTAGATGCTATCGTGGTAGTTCTAGTAGCCATCGAGTTAGTTCTAGCTGCTACAATTGTTAATTCTGGCTACTAAGTTAGTTCTAATCGCTACTTGTTATTTTTGCTTCTATCTTAGTTCTAGCTTCTATTACCCTAGTTCTAGCTTGTATACAGCCAGTTCTAACCCACACCTTGCTAGTTCTAGCTTCTATTACCCTAGTTCTAGCTTGTATACAGCCAGTTCTAACCCACACCTTGCTAGTTCTAAACTTAGCCCGTGTTTTTTACCTTCACACTTGTTAATTCATGCTTCTATGTTAGTTCTAGCTTCTATTACCCTAGTTCTAGCTTGTATATAGTCAGTTCTAGCCCACACATTGTTAGTTCTAAACCCAAAAATGGTTTTTTATATGCACACTTGTTAATTCTAGCTTATAGCTTAGTTAGAGCTTCTATTACCCAAGTTCTAGCTTGTATACAGCCAGTTCTAGCCCACACGTTGCTAGTTCTAAACCCAGCCTTCGTATTTTACCTTCACACTTGTTAATTATTGCTTCTACGTTAGTTCTAGCTTCTATTGTCGTAATTCTAGCTTGTATACAGCCAGTTCTAGCCCACACATTATTAGTTCTTAACCCAGCCCGTGTTTTTTTACATGCACACTTGTTAATTCTAGCTTCTATCTTAGTTCTGGCTTCTATTACCCTAGTTCTAGCTTGTATACAGCCAGTTCTAGCCCACACCTTGCTAGTTCTAAACCCAGCCCGCGTTTTTTACATGCATACTTGTTAATTCTAGCTTCTACCATAGTTCTAACTTCTATTACCCTAGTTCTAGCTTGTATACAGCCAGTTCTAGCCCACACCTTGCTAGTTCTAAACCCATCCTTCGTATTTTACCTTCACACTTGTTAATTCCTGCTCTACGTTAGTTCTAGCTTCTATTACCCTAGTTCTAGCTTGTATACAGTTAGTTCTAGCCCACACCTTACTCGTTCTAAACTCAGCCCGTATTTTTTACATGCACACTTACTAATTCTAACTTCTAGCTTAGTTCTAGCTTCTATTACCCAAGTTCTAGCTTGTATATAGCCAGTTCTAGCCCCCCTTGCTAGTTCTAAACCCAGCCTTCATATTTTACCTTCATACTTGTTAATTCTTGCTTCTACGTTAGTTCTAGCTTCTATTACCCTAGTTCTAGCTTGTATACAGCCAGTTCCAGCCCACACATTGTTAGTTCTAAACCCAGCCCGTGTTTTTTACATGCACACTTGTTAATTCTAGCTTCTACCTTAGTTCTAGCTTCTATTATCCTAGTTCTAGCTTGTATACAGCCAGTTCTAGCCCACACCTTGCTAGTTCTAAACCCAGCCTTCGTATTTTACCTTCACACTTGTTAATTCTTGCTTCTACGTTAGTTCTAGTTTCTATTACCATAGTTCTAGCTTGTATACAGCTAGTTCTAGCCCACATCTTGCTAGTTCTAAACCCAACCCGTGTTTTTTACATGCACACTTGTTAATTCTAGCTTCTACCTTAGTTATACCTTCTATTACCCTAGTTCTAGCTTATATACAGCCAGTTCTAGCCCACACCTTACTAGTTCTAAACCCAGCATTCGTATTTTACCTTCACACTTATTAATTCTTACTTCTATGTTAGTTCTAGCTTCTATTACCATAGTTCTAGCTTGTATATAGCTAGTTCTAGCCCACACCTTGCTAGTTCTAAACCCAGCCCGTATTTTTTACATGCACACTTATTAATTCGAGCTTCTACCTTAGTTCTAGCTTCTATTACCCTAGTTCTAGCTTGTATATAGCCAGTTCTAGCCCACACCTTGCCGGTTCTAAACCCAGCCCTTGTTTTTTACATGCACACTTGTAATTCTAGCATCTACCTTAGTTCTAGCTTCTATTATTCTAGTTCTAGCTTGTATACAGCCAGTTCTAGCCCACACCTTGCTAGTTCTAAACCCAGCCTTCGTATTTTACCTTCACACTTGTTAATTCTTGCCTCTACGTTAGTTCTAGTTTCTATTACCATAGTTCTAGCTTGTATACAGCTAGTTCTAGCCCACATCTTGCTAGTTCTAAACCCAACCCGTGTTTTTTACATGCACACTTGTTAATTCTAGCTTCTACCTTAGTTATACCTTCTATTACCCTAGTTCTAGCTTATATACAGCCAGTTCTAGCCCACACCTTACTAGTTCTAAACCCAGCATTCGTATTTTACCTTCACACTTATTAATTCTTACTTCTATGTTAGTTCTAGCTTCTATTACCATAGTTCTAGCTTGTATATAGCTAGTTCTAGCCCACACCTTGCTAGTTCTAAACCCAGCCCGTATTTTTTACATGCACACTTATTAATTCGAGCTTCTACCTTAGTTCTAGCTTCTATTACCTTAGTTCTAGCTTGTATATAGTCAGTTCTAGCCCACACCTTGCTAGTTCTAAACCCAGCATTTGTATTTTACCTTCACACTTGTTAATTCTTACTTCTACATTAGTTCTAGCTTATATTACCCTAGTTCTAGCTTGTATACAACCAGTTCTACTCTACACCTTGCTAGTTCTAAACCCAGCCCGTGTTTTTTACATGCACACTTATTAATTCTAGCTTCTACCTTAGTTCTAACTTCTATTACCCTAGTTCTAGCTTGTATATAGCCAGTTCTAGTCCATACCTTACTAGTTCTAAACCCAGCCTTCGTATTTTATCTTCACACTTGTTAATTATTACTTCTACGTTAGTTCTAGCTTCTATTACCCTAGTTCTAGCTTGTATATAGCCAGTTCTAGCCCATAACTTGCTAGTTCTAAACTCAGCCCGTATTTTTTACATGCACACTTGTTAATTCTAGTTTCTATATTAGTTCTAGCTTCTATAACCTTAGTTCTATCTTGTATACAGCTAGTTCTAACCCACACCTTGCTAGTTCTAAACTCAACCTTCATATTTTACCTTCACACTTGTTAATTCTTACTTCTACGTTAGTTTTAGCTTCTATTACTCTGGTTTTAGCTTGTATACAGTCAGTTCTAGCCCACACCTTGCTAGTTCTAAACCCAACTCGGGTTTTTTTACATACACACTTGTTAATTCTAGCTTTTACCTTAGTTCTAGCTTCTATTACTCTAGTTCTAGTTTGTATACTGCAGGTACTAGCTTGTATATAAGCTAAAACTAGGGTAATAGAACCTAGAACTAACGTAAAAGTAAGAATTAACAAGTGTAAAGGTAAAATACGAAGGCTGGGTTTAGAACTAGCAAGGTGTGGGCTAGAACTAGCTGTATACAAGCTAGAACTAGGATAATAGAAGCTAAAACTAACGTAGAAGTAAGAATTAACAAGTGTGAAGGTAAAATACGAAGTCTGGGTTTAGAACTAGCAAGGTGTGAGCTAGAACTGACTATATACAAGTTAGAACTAGGGCAATAGAAGCTAGAACTAACGTAGAAGCAAGAATTAACAAGTGTAAAGGTAAAATACGAAGGTTGAGTTTAGAACTAGCAAGATGTGAGCTAGAACTGACTGTATACAAGCTAGAACTAGGGTAATAGAAGCTAGAACTAAGATAGAAGCTAGAATTAACAAGTGTGCATGTAAAAAACGCGGGCTGGGTTTAGAACTAGCAAGGCGTGGTTAGAACTAGCTGTATACAAGCTAGAACTAGGACAATAGAAGCTAGAACTAACGTGAAAGCAAAAATTAACAAGTGTGAAGGTAAAATACGAAGGCTGGGTTTAGAACTAGCAACGTGTGTGCTAGAACTGGCTGTATACAAGCTAGAACTAGAATAATAGAAGCTAGAACTAAGCTAGAAGCTAGAATTAATAAGTGTGCATATAAAAAACCCTTGTTGGGTTTAGAACTAGCATGGTGTGGGCTAGAACTGGCTGTATACAAGCTAGAACTAGGGTAATAGAAGCTAGAACTAACGTAGAAACATGAATTAACAAGTGTGAAGGTAAAAAACGCGGGCTGGGTTTAGAGCTAGCAAGGTGTGAGCTAGAACTGGCTGTATACAAGCTAGAACTAGGGTAATAGAAGCTAGAACTAAGGTAGAAGCAAAAATAACAAGTAGCGGTTAGAACTAACTTATTAGTCAGAATTAACAATTGTAGTAGCTAGAACTAACTCGAGGGTTACTAGAACTACCACAATAACATCTAGAAATAACATATCATTAGGTATAACTATTATCAAATATAATTAACAACGATTTATAAAAACATGACTGTATCCTCATTTATAACAACGATTTATAACTACCGTCCTAGCTTACAACGATTTTTGGTAATTAAATATTTTTTCAGCCTATATTGCTAATTAAGTTTTAAAAGTGATCTATTTTAAAAATTTGTTTGAAATTAAAATACAAAAAGATTACGCACATTAGGTTTATTGCAAATTCAGCTTCCTCTAAAAAGGCGTGGATGTCTCGTGAAAGTGGAAAAATGGGGATAACTTTTGACTATTTTTTAAAATTAAATCGTTCATTTATTTATAGCTGGTCAAACATTTTTTCTTTTTTTTTCTTTTCTTCTTCTAGCTAATGGATTAATGCTCTGTGCCTCTCGGCCTGGTGACTAAAAAAACATCCACAACAGAATCGGTCATAATTTACAAATACAAAAGCTCATAAGAATAAATCCACAGTCATGTGAGAAATTAAAAACGTAGATATATTGTCAACATGAACCCTCAATTGATCAAAGTCATCTCAAATAAAAAAAGAAAAGGTAATGTCCAATTCTCAACGGGGCACAACAACAACATCATTTACGGTAAAGATCAATCTCAAAAACCAGCCTACTCTCGTAGCATCATCTTCTTAAATTCATCAAAGCATAAAACACCATCTCCATTAACATTATATATTCGGATCATCTCCCTGCACTCCTCAATGGTCTTCAATTGCCCGAGCTTTTCGGGCGTTTTCCTCAAGTTCTGCGGCGGCGATCTACGGCGGGGAGCTGCGGCGATCTACGGCGACGAGGACGGGTAGAGGAGGGGAGGGGAGGCGGAGACGAACTCGAGGGGAGCCTTGGGGGCCTGAGCGGAGGCGGCAACGGTGAGGAGGGCGAGGACCAGGGTGATGAGCTTGAGAAAGCTCTTAGTTTGAGAGAGAGAGAGAGAGAGAGAGAGAGAGAGAGAGAGAGAGAGAGAGAGAGAGGAGATGAGAGAGAGGAGATGAGTGCTGGGTCTGAGGAATTGAGGAGAGAGGATAATGATAATTTGGGGATTTTAGCTTAGCTAACATGTAATAATTAATAAAAAAGGACTGCAATACAAAGTGTCACACATCAATGAGTTGATTCACATGGGGGAAACTACGAGGGGCCTCGTCACATGAAGTTTCTGCTTTTAGGGTCTGTACACATTTTTCCCTAATAATATTTGTTAAAACTTTAATAAATATTAATAGTTAGAAAGTTCTAAAATTAATATGTAAGTTTCACAAAGAAACATTTGATTGAAACTTTTCACATTTGCATGGTCGATTATAATAACATATAAATTTTAAAAACCTTATGATTTTTTTTACACTAAAATTTAATTTATAATATTTAAGCGCAACAAATGAGAAATTATATGGTATTTAAGTACAATTTACCCCGAATTAGTCGGAAATTAGAGCGGATAAAATCACGGGCGAGTAGAAATATTTACCCGCGGGCACGGCCAACGAGGACGAGAAATTGACCGAACAAATCCCCAAAAAGGTTGGGTGTACGGATGGACCACGAATGGCTGTGGTTGATGTGAGTCACGTGCGAGCAAGAGGTTGCGGGTGTCGGTACAATTTACCCCGAATTAGTCGGAAATTAGAGCGGATAAAATCACGGGCGAGTAGAAATATTTACCCGCGGGCACGGCCAACGAGGACGAGAAATTGACCGAACAAATCCCCAAAAAGGTTGGGTGTACGGATGGACCACGAATGGCTGTGGTTGATGTGAGTCACGTGCGAGCAAGAGGTTGCGGGTGTCG
>NC_033799.1:75064191-75071601 GCF_001876935.1 Asparagus officinalis | reverse complement strand
GTCTAGGTTGATCAATCTAGACGGAAGTCAACCTAGACGGAATTAAGAATTCCGTCTGGGTTGACAACCCAGACGGAAATCCGTCTGGGTTGACAACCCAGACGGAAATCCGTCTAGGTTGGTTTTTTACAACCTAGACGGAAATTCCGTCTAGGTTGACTCAATATAGACGGAATTCCGTCTAGATTGCCTTTTTTCAGTGAAAAAAAAGTTAATTACAATTTGTATTTCCCTGTACAATTACATTAATATTTGAATACATCCAGAAAATACTGTACACGTCACATTCAACCATCCAATCATAATCAAAATTCATAACAATTCCATTCAAAAACATCTATATAACCAAATCCAACACATTGTACAAATCCAACCATCCACTTCAAAATATACATCAATCAGTTCCGTCTAAAACACATCCAACAACATATATACTAACAATGCACATGACTAAGATATGATACACGACATGAATAAATGTAGTGTTATAACAAATAAAACTGTTTATTGCATTAAAAATTAAAAACCTCATCCATCGTCGTCGGCGGGGGTATCTCTATCCCGATTACGAGAACGGGTGCTGCTCCCTCCAATATCTCCACTCTGAATGTTTAATTGAATAATCATTATGTGGTGTTTGATAACATATTAGATAAAAATGAATTTATAAATATAAGAAAAAATAAGGTACCTGAGCACTACTCTGTCTAGCGCCGGAATTATCGCCAATCGAGCTAATGATCCGTATGACACCACCATACGTGCTATAAGGAATAGCACCGCCTAAATATTGTATAACATACCCCATGAGATCGTCCATCGAGTTCGCCGTCAGCGCAACTCTAGTCATCTCATTAGTCACCTGAATATGCAGCTCCGGGTCAATTTTGTCAATCAGATACGCAGAGATACGTGCGACAAATGGCATAGCCTGGAAACTGCTTGTGGCTGCTCTATGCGATGTAGATGGTGTGGAGGATGTTGTGGACGATCTAATGCTTATACCGGGTGAAGCTCCGACACCATGCAGAGGATATCTTCCTCTCCTATTATTAGGGAGAAATAAATATTAAACTTTGCTCTCAAATTCAATAATGGTAAACAAATATAAATAGTATGTAGTATTCAAATTGATTCGATTTTTCACCATCCTTACCTATTATGACCCATCAGGTTCTGTGTGAGATTGATGTTCTCCTCTGCAGAAAGCATGTGAGGGTCTGGCTCGGTTTGTTCCTCCTCCTGCGAAATGTAGACAGATGCAGCCTCCTTGGATGCGGTCTCAAATCCCTCCTAAAGCACAAATTTATAGTTAATTCAAGATAATGACCATATTATTTGTGTTCTCGTTTCCTCGTAGTGTTAACAAAATAGAATTAATAATACTACTCAAGATATGTATAAGTCTCACCACTAACTCGAGATTTGCCGTGATCTTATCCCGATTCCTCTCATCACCCCTATATTGTTCACGAAAAGTACCATATGCCGCTCTGGCCCTCAAGTGTATCGGCATTAATGATTTCCCCTGTCATATTATAAATTATGAGATTTCATAATCATACTAAACATTAAGATCTTTTAAATCTTTAAATGACATATACCGTATCTTGACAATAAACATCCTCCAGATTGGCGTAGGAGTGTGAGCCCAAGTGATGGTCATGCAGCTTCTTTCTTCTATTTTCTGACCCCTTCGTGGATTTATTCTTTAAAAAAATTCTGTAAATATAAAATGAAATAATATCTTAAAATTATAAACTAAATTTCATGAAACTAACCTTGGCGGCATCGCTGTCCCAATACATGAGGAGAGCCGTGAAATGAATCTCGTCAACTCGGTCATCGAGGTTTAAAAACCTCTGCCAGTCCTCCTCATACCTGTCATAGGTTTCATGTTTGATCTCATGCCTCCATTGTTTGAGGACTGCTTCAACCTTGACATTAAACACATAATTCCAAGCCCCCTCAAAGTCCTCAAGGCAGAAGCAGTCCTGTAGATTTACATACACATTTAGTAAGGATAATTTAATATCAATTACTAATTATTAATAAATGAAAATCTAAAACAATATGCACTTACCATAAGCGCAGTCCATATCGCCTCGTATGCGGTCCATGGTAATTCTCGAAAATGAAAATAAGGGTTGATAATGGTCGCTCTACGCACGAGAACCCCAATATATGCATTCAATCGGGTTGACCAAGGACCAACGGGCAAATTAGAACTATTCCACCTAATAATGCCCCTCATTCCTCTTGGCGGTTGTTTAGAATCAGGCTTACCTCCGCCACGTCGTCCCTCTATGCGATCCTTCTTAGCACCTACAATAATGACAACATGATAATATATCATATAATATACAAATGTCAAAATTAAAAGTATTTATATAATTTACCATTCGCTATCTCTCTTTCTTTTGCTGCGAGTGCAACAGCTTTCCTAGTCTCCAACATAGGAAGCATTTCCTGATACCTTCTCGCAGCACGTGGGTGGTACTTCCTTGAATCAGCCTTGGACTTATGAGAGTCCGGAGGTAAAGGTAAACTGAGAAAGTCCTGGGTCTTTGGCCGCAAGTCAGTATGGAATGTATATGATGGATATGTCGGGGTCCAAGTAGCACCTACATAAGAAAGAAGAATCATTAATATTAAATTTTAATTGAACATTATCAATTATTAAATATTTAATACCTGCGTCGGGGGATGGTTCTGGTGCTGCATCAGAGGGGCCGGGTGATGAATATCCAGCATCTACAACAAATGAACACTATGAGCTAGATAACTAAAAATTTATAAAACATGTTAAAGTATTAATTAATTTTTATACCTGCATCCGGAGATGGTAGTGGATCATCAGCACCACTACCTGGGGTGATACTCCGTGAGCGATCACCCTCCAGGTCAAAGAGCCTCCTCATCCTCCTCCTTATCTGCAAATATAATAAAGACAAAAGAAAAAATTGTATACATGCTCATGAGATATGTTGTTATGAAATGCATTATTGTTTTTATTATGATAAGATAAAAAGTAATAATGTGGTGTAACATATCAGGTTCATACCTACATCCAGCGTCACATTCTGTACGTAAGAGAATTCTTGCCAAACATCATCAGATGCACCGATTGGTTCACTATAATTATCTTCACTTTCTTTAATATTTTTTTCATTGTTATTTGGAAGAACAACAGATCTTGGCTCCTTGTACAAAACCACCCAATCATACATGACATTCGGATCTTTCACATAGAAGCACTGATCAACTTGTTCTGCGAAAATGAATTTCTCATCCGTATATACTTCTCGGTGAAGATTGACTAGTGTAAATCCATAATGATCCTTTTGCTTTTTTGCAGGACACCACCGAACCTTGAACATCGTGTAAGTACATTGTTTTGGTTAACCAAACCCGTAAATTACCTCAACGATATCTTCTAATTGGCCATAATATAATATGTCAGCTAGAATTAGATTCTGATCTCTTATACTTCAAAAACATTCTTGGGCAAACAAGCCCATGACCCCACTATTCTGAGTTACCCTCCTATCATCGGTCTCTAACGTTCGAAATTTATATCCATTCACCTAATGCTCATTATAACGTCTCACTTCGTGATAAGGACGTTGTGCATGGATAATAATTTTATCTGGTAATGTAGTATCATCAAGAAGTGATTTTTCAACCTAAGACAAACAATTTGAGTATATTTAGGCGATGTTATATTATGAATGTTCAATAATTAATTGTAAAACACTTACATCAAATCTTAACCAATCAGAAAATTCTTTCTTATGTCTTTTCTGAATATTGTGCGCTGCATTCCTACCAGTTGTTTCATTCTTAAGCTTCTCCAGATGTCGCCTATATAAACAATATATAAGTTTGTATTGATAAACTATATGTAAAATGAATATTTCTCATCTATATTACAGATTTTATTTGTTACCTTCGATAGTCTTCGAACATATCAAGGTTTTCCAACACATATGCATGAATTTGATCTAAGAGAGATCTCGGGTATTTTTCACGCTTCCTCTCCTTTTGAGGTGCTTGAGATGTGGTTTTCTTCTTACGCATGTAACGTGATGCAAACACAAAGCATTCGTTAGCCACGTATCCTTTAGCTATCGATCCCTCGGGACGAGCTCGATTGCGAACATTGTTTTTCATGCAGCCCAAGTATCTTATAATCATAAAAGTTAATTATTAGCACGGTAATTTGAAAAACGCGTATACAATTAATAAATATAAGAAAAATCGTAAATTACCTTTCAATCGGATACATCCAACGATAAGTAACAGGACCGGCGATTCTAGCCTCTCTTGCAAGATGCTGGGTAAGATGGACCATAATTGTAAAAAATGAAGGAGGGAATATTACTTCCATATTGCATAGAGTAACTCGGACATCGGCTTCAAGTTTCTTAAAGTCATCTACATCTATGACTTTAGAGCATAATTTTCTGAAAAATCCACAATACTCAATAATAATCTTCGACGCTTCTTTATCCATATTGTTACGGATTGCAACAGGGAGCAATTGATGGAGAAGAACGTGATAATCATGTGTCTTCAGACCTAAGAGTTTTCTCTCTTGCACCTGGACATTATTTGAAATGTTAGCAGAGTAACCATCCGGCGACTTTACCGATTTGAGAATTTCACAAACTCGTTGCATCTGCTCATTTGACATTGTAACACGAGACGGAGGCAACTTTAATTTTTTAAGGCCAACGTCTTGAGCTTGCAAATCATTTCGGATATTCAAAGCAGTCAGATCTTGGCGCGCCCGTAGATCATCCTTCGACTTGTTTGCATCTTGTAGGAGAGTTGATACTATGTTATCACATATATTTTTCTCAATATGCATAACATCTAAGTTGTGTCGGATTTTTAGATTCTGCCAGTAAGGTAGCTGAAAGAAGATACTAAATTTAGTCCATCCTCTAGGTAATGTTTGGGCTTCGTCCTCAACTTGCATTTTACGGACCTTTCGCTTACGCTTCAATGGCTGACAGATTAGCATAAGCTGGAAAATCATTAATCGTCCATAGTAGAATAGCACGTAATCTAAACGACTCTTTTAAATGGGCATCATATGCTAAAATACCCTCAGACCATAATTGTTTTAGCTCATCAATTAGAGGCTCTAAGTAGACATCAATATCATTTCCCGGAGCATGCTGAGAAGGTCTTTATTGGCTTTGTGGTACAAAATACAATCATTCGGACATGCATCAATCTTATTATAATCAAGACCCAGAGCAGAGATAATCTTCTCAGCTTGATAAGTTATTTGGGGTATGCTATTCTCTCCTCCAGGGATTACAGTTCGAAGCAAATCAAGAAGCATTTCAAAATAATTATCTGACATACCGCTAAGTGTCTTAATATGAAGGAGTTTCAGCATAAATGAAAATCTGGAGTACTCGGTACATCCCTCATATAAGTCCTTTTCACTATCTTCTAGTAACTCCATTATTCGCTTTATTTCTACGGAGGAATGCATATCATTATTTCTGCGGAGGAATGCATATCATCAATATTTTTGACACTCGCGACACCTCCTACCTCTTCGGCTTCAACTTCGTTATCATCTTCACTTTTGTCTCCAATATCATCCTCGACATTATCATCAACATCATATTCTGTAGGTCGAGGAAAAAATATCATTCAACAATGTTTCTGTGTCATCTATTCGTTGGCCACTGGACGTACCAACATGCATATTTGGATCATCATCTTCAGTGATACCCTCCCCATGCCAGTTCCAGTATTTATATTTCTCATCAAAACCTGATTTTATTAGGTGAATCCGTATATCATTTCTATTCAGCAGCTTCAAATTCCTACACTTACAACAAGGACAGTACATAGTACCACTTCTTAAATTTCTCGGATTCATTTCCGCATAACTCATGAAGGCTTCACATCCCTCCTTGTATCGTGTGTCGTGAAATCTACGATGCCTAGGGATATCTATCCATGACTTGTCAGGAATTATCCTCATCTGTAAATTATATATAAATATTAAATACGATTAGTCTCACAACTACTAATACATCCATTACTCTTATACATTCAACGCACATCAAACATACGTTCATATATCATTTAACAATATGAATATTTATCTACATAAAATATATATAAAACATATGTAAAAACTAATTACACTAATCTTGCGGATGTCATAGGAAGGCTTCTATCCATTAAGAATATAGTAGCGCTTACATCCAACTTCATATACTTTGTATATTTTCATTTCTTGAAAATTTCGGCAGCACCTACCCGCTGTTCTCCCTGTACACTGTGCGGATGTTATTATGCGTATCAGTAATAACCCGAAACACAGAACAACATACGCTTATTGTACACGGAGAACAACGAATAGGTGCTGCCAAAACTTTCAAGAATGAAAATATACAAAGTATACAAAGTTGGATGTATGCACTACTATATTCCTAACCCGTCCGAGAAGGACAGATCCAATAATTACGAATTTCAGTACCAATTTTTTATTCCTATAATATAAAATAAACGCTCATTTTTAGGAGAAAACTTCGTCTCCTACCCAAATCTGAGTCGTATATCATATATTATAAGTCCAAATAATTGGATGTAATTATTGGACGGAAGTCTAGGGATAACGTTATTTTTTTATTCACCTAAATTGGATTATAACACATTATAAAAATTTATAATGTGTTATATATCACTCTATTTTTTACAAAAAATTATTTCACATATTTTCACATCACAAACTTAAATAATCACACATACTTATAGCACGAATGAAACTTAAATGAGTATAAACTTGTAAGTGTTTAAAACTCAATAATGATTACTAGTGTTGTTCAAATGAATTAACATGTAGTTGAGTTATGGTTTTCAGAATTTAACTCGATTATTTTTTATCATAATTAGGGTTTTAAACCAAATTCAACAATAAATAACAATAAAATTAAAATTTCTAAAGCTCGGTAGAAAACTCATACCTTTTAAACTGATTCAACCAAATGAATTAACATGTAGTTGAGTTATGGTTTTCAGAATTTAACTCGTTTATTTTTTATCATAATTAGGGTTTTAAACCAAATTCAACAATAACTAATAATAAAATTGAAATTTCTAAAGCTCAGTAGGAAAATCATACCTTTTAAACTGATTCAACAACGGACACGCCGGGGAGGCTCGGGAGGGTGGAGGTCGGGAGGGGGGGCTGCCGATTGAAGGTTTATTTTTTATCATAATTAGGGTTTTAAACCAAATTCAACAATAACTAATAATAAAATTGAAATTTCTAAAGCTCAGTAGGAAAATCATACCTTTTAAACTGATTCAACAACGGACACGCCGGGGAGGCTCGGGAGGGTGGAGGTCGGGAGGGGGGGCTGCCGATTGAAG
>NC_033799.1:75041591-75058608 GCF_001876935.1 Asparagus officinalis | reverse complement strand
CGTTTGTCAAACTAGACGGAATTTTCCGTCTAGTTTGATCCAAACTAGACGGAACAATCTAGACAGAAATTTTCCGTCTAGTTTGCTCCAAACTAGACGGAATTTTTTTCCGTCTAGATTGGAGGAGGGGGGGGGTGGCGGCTGATTTGCCCTGGGCAAACTTAATAGTTGCCCTAGGTAACCTAGACGGAATTTCCGTCTAGGTTGCCTCAACCTAGACGGAAATTCCGTCTAGGTTGACTGGTCAACCTAGACGGAATTCCGTCTAGGTTGACCAATCAACCTAGACGGAATTCCGTCTAGGTTGACTGTTCCGTCTCGTTTGTCAAACTAGACGGAATTTTCCGTCTAGTTTGATCCAAACTAGACGGAACAATCTAGACAGAAATTTTCCGTCTAGTTTGCTCCAAACTAGACGGAATTTTTTTCCGTCTAGATTGTTCCGTCTAGTTTGGTCGATTTTCTACTAGTGTATGGAAATTTATTTACACCTTGATACTCAACATAGAAAAAAAACTGAGAAGCCAAAGAAAAATTGCAAGAAAACTAAAAAACAGACAAAAACCTCAAAATATACAGGGGAAACAGACCCAGTTAGCAGTCAGGGGGTTGTTGAGGATACAAACTGATATATCAATCTTGATATCACAAGCCAAATGATCAACGCTTTTATTCTTTTGTTGAAAACATCTTTCATTGTGTTCCCGCCAAATAAAGTAAATTGAAGTTGTCAAAGCCATTTTGTTGAGATTTTGCTTAAATCCCTTGCCTCTCAATCCTCTGATATACCGGTTTATAAGATGAACCCAGTTGCAAGATCTCCAATTAAAATTCAACCAATCCATGATAATATTCCAAACATCCCTTGAATACGTGCATTCAAAAAACAGGTGATTCTTGGATTCCCTATCAGCACCAGAGCAAAGATAACAAGAGTTTGAGTTTATAATTCCTCTCCTAAGCAGTCTATCTTGTGTGAGGAGCCTATCTTGGATTGCCGGCCAACTAACAAAAGAATGTTTTGGTATATTTAGGCCCCCACACAAAATTATGCCATGGCACACACTCTGTTGAAGGCACAAGAACATTGTATAGGGCAAACAGTTTCAGTTTACCATATTTGTAACATGAACTAATTGATCTTTTCAAAATTTCAACTCCTCCACATAAAGCCACAACCTTATTCCTAACTTTTAGCAACTGTTTCCACATCCAAGAATCACCAGCCTTTGCATTTACCCTCCAAATATCCATATATTTTAGGTAAGTACCATGGATCCACTTAATCCATAGTGATTCCTTGTTGATATGAATGAACCAGATACATCGTAGGGCCGATGCAATATTCCAATTAATGGATGAGAATATCCCAAGTCCACCTTTATCTTCTTTTCCAGACATACTCTCTCCCATGAAATAAGAGGAGTCTTGAAAGCTTGCGTTGTTTTCCCCCATAGAAAATTTCTACATATCTCATCAATTTTCCGCAAAACACTGACTGGTTGGATGTAATTTAAAGTCCAGTAAATTTGAATGCCAAGGATTACACTTTTTATAACTTAAAGCCTCCCAACATATGATAGGACCCTATGATTCATCCATTTTTAAAACCGACCAGTAATTTTTGCAAGAAGAGAATTGCAATCCATGAATGACAGTCTTTTAGATATAAGAGGGACTCCCAAATACTTAACAGGCATGCCACCCTCAGAGAATCCCAAAAAATTACTTATGGAGGATTTCATTTCATTATCTACACCCCTATAGTAAATAGAACATTTATCTGGGTTAGCTTCCAGCCCAGAGACAGAACTAAACTCCCTGATACACTGATACATTTTTTGCACAGAGAAAAGATCACCCTTGGCAAAAAGGAGGAGGTCATCTACAAATATGAGATGTGTGATTTTGAGGTTTTGCACATTTTGGATGGAATTTAAAGTTTCTATCATTCTTTAAAGATATTCCATCCCTAAAATAAATAGATATGGTGATAGAGGGTCTCCTTGCCTAAGACCCTTTTCCCCCTTGAAATACCCATGTAAAGATCCATTTAGGGAGATAGAGAATTTAGGAGAGGAGATGCAAGATAATATCCACTTAATCATAACAGTTGGAAAACCCAAGCCATGAAGCATATCAGCCAAGAAACTCCAACTGATAGTATCAAAGGCTTTCTTAATGTCAATATTCAACAGTACCCTTAGAGAAATATATTTCCTATTGTAGCGTTTGACCAGCTCATGAGCTAACATGATGTTAGTGGAAATCTGTCATCCTTTAACAAAAGCACTTTGTGCTTCATTCACCAGAAACCCCATTACAGACTTTAGTCTATTCGAGAGAATCTTTGAAATGAACTTATAAAGATATTTACAGCAAGAAATGGGTCTGAAATCTGAGGGGTTTTTGGGCATTGTACCTTGGGAATTAAGGAGATAGAAGTGGAATTCACCACACCTAGGAGCTTTCTAGTTCTGAAAAAAATCCTCAATAGCATGTGTAACCTTATAACCTATAACAACCCAAGTAGATTGGAAAAATGAGGCACTGTATCCATCAGGTCCAGGTACCTTATCATCTAACATAGAGAATATAGCAGCTTTGATTTCCTCCTTTGTAACATGACTAGCTAAATCATTGGCTTGAACTTGATTTAAACAGGGTCCTGCTTGAATGATTTTTAAAACTGGAGGATTTGTTGTAAAGCAATACCCATAAGGTTTTTGTAATATGAGACAAATTCATTTATAATCTCTTTTCCATCAGTGATTCTATCCCCCCTGTTGTTGTATAGAACCATAACTCTATTGTTGTGCTTGTTTGATTTTACCATTGCATGAAAAAGACTGGTGCACCTATCACCTTGAAGACTCCAGGCGATCCTAGCTTTTTGCTGATAAAAAGATAGCTCACAATCCAAAAGTTTATTGTAAGTTGTAAAGCACTCCTTTTCCTGATTGATGAAAGTGGAATTAAGCGGATCAACCTGAAGATTTCTCTGAACATTCTCCAATGCAACCTTGGCTCTTTGAACTTGTTCACTGATATTATAGTAATGTCTTCTATTTAAATCCTTCAAGGCACACTTCAGCAGTTTAAGCTTAGAATAAGCTGAGAACATCTTGAAACCTCCAATTTTAGTTTGCCAGATTTTTGAGACAATGGAAAGATAGTTAGGATGTTTAATCCACATTTTGAAGAATTTAAAAGATTTTTTACCTTTCATACAGTCTTCATATATTGAAGCCACCCATGGAGAATGGTCCGAGAAGCTTGGGAGAAGAAATTCAACATGACTTGGATTGAACATATGGATCCAGGAATTATTTACAAGAGCTCTATCAAGCCTACTCCAGACCCTTGAATCAACTGTCTGTTTCTTATTCCAAGTAAAAAAAAAAAAAACAGCCCAAAGTTTTCAAATGAGAGAGATGACAATCCTCAATAAAATTGCTGAAATCTCTTGTATCTGCCTCAGTTAGCACATCTCCTCCAATCTTTTCCTCATCACTAATCATGGCATTAAAATCTCTACAGATGAGCCAAGGTGCATTACCCATGTTTTGATGAATATGTTTGAGTTCTAACCATATCTCTTTCCTGGCTTCCAGCTGATTTAAGCCATAAATTGAAGGTATTACACAATCCAACCTTTCATCCAAAGACTTTACTGTACATGTGATGTGTTGATCTGAGAATTTGACAACTTGAATTTTCAAAATTCCTAGATCCCACATGATAATAATCCTAGCCTTTCCAGAGTTTCCAGCATTTGAAAACCATTCCCAATTCTTTGCAATTTTTTTTACACAAGCAGATAGTTTTGTATCTTTAATTTCTGTTTCCAGAAGAGCTATAAAAGATAGATGATATTGCAATAAGTAGTGCTTAACCAAAAGTTTCTTAGAGGATTTATTTAATCCTCTAACATTCCAAAAAGATAAGTTCATTTAGTCAGACCCCATCTATCAATTGTAGAGGGATCAAGATTAAAATTAGCCAATAGTATGAAGGGGTTTGCAGGGCTTGAATTCTTCATTTTGTTAACTTTAACAAGTGTCTAGGAATTTTTTTGGATGAGAAGACCCTTCTTGGATAAAAGAGTCAACAGATCCAGTATTGTGAACATGCACAACATGCACAAAAACTATGCTCTTCCTCATTGGAATTTCCAGAGTTTTGGAACTTTGATTCCATTCTAGATTATAATCCATTATATTCATGCTGAGCAAAACCTTCTTCCTGAGAATGTATAGCATGCACAGGCAGCTGAGTAGAAATAGAGCTTTTCCCTATATTCATTTGCTAAAAAAATCACACATTGTAAAGGTAAATTATTTGCAGAAATTTTCCCCTGTCAATGTTCTTGAGTTGCATATTTCCTTTCTCATTTGAGACATGCACTGAATTTTGAACCTGAACTTCTTCCAGAGATTGTGCAGCATGCACAAGTAGCTGAGCAGAAAACCGACTATTTCCAGTGTTTTGGAAATTTGATTCCATACCAGATTGTAATCCCTCATATTCATGCTGAGCACAACTTTCTACCTGAGAATGTACAGCATGCACAGGAAGCTGAGCAGAAATAGAGCTCATCCCAATATTCTTTTGCTGAAAACTCCCACTTTGTACAGGTAGTCTATTTGTAGAAATTTTTCTCCTGTCAATGTTATTAAGTTTCATATTTCCTTTCTCATGTGAGACATGCACTGAGTTTTGAACCTGAACTTCTGCCAGAGATTGTGCAGCATGCACAGGCTGATGAGCAGAAAAACAACTATTTCCAATATTCATTTTCACACTTGGTGCTACATTTGCAATTCCCCAGAATATCCATTAGTAACACCAGAAATTATATTCAGTTGGTTAACATCATTCCTCTCATTTCCATCATTAACTGTATTTGTTTCGCTTATTCCAGCTTTTTACTGTATTTACATGGTTCATAGTTTTTTTAGGAATCCATCTCCGAATTCCAACTTGCCTTTTGCAAAATTTAGTTTCATGCCCCACCAATTTACAAATATCACATCCTCTAGGCTTTAGTTCATAATACCTTTTGAAGAAAACTCTTCCTATTTGGCCCCTGAATAAGAATTTCATCAGGAAGAGTAGAAGGCATATTAACCTCAACCAGCACTCTTGCATATGGAAGCCTCTATCTATTAGCAATAAGTTTATCTGTAGCAATTGGTTTTCTATTTAAACTGGCAATTTTGCTAATGCTCTTTGCATTCCACAAATTTAACCTCAGACCTATTAAATGTATCCACACAGGGTAAACACAATCATTTATCTTTTCTATATCTTCATCAACAGTCCAAGGTTTTAAGAGGATAGGCCTAGATCCAAAGAACCAAGGTCCATTTTCCAAAATGCATCTCATTTCATCTATGTTTTTAAATTTGAACAGGAAAAGACCAGGTTTGAGAAGACACACCTCAGGCACTGCCAAATTCCCCCAAACTTTCTTCACATAATCTTTTATTGCTTTGAATTTAGCATTCAAGCCCAAAACATGTCCAATTAGAGAAGATTTCCACATAGAGCCACCTTCATACCATTCATCCTCATCAAAAGTCACTGAATCTTTAACCTCAGATGGCACATAATTCAAACTAAATCCGCTCCCAGGCTTCCTGTTATCAGCAAAAACACTCACCCAAGTTTTCTTGATATTAACAAGATCTGCAATAAGAGCTACAATGGAAGACTCAAGTGGTGGAAAATCATCACCAAGAAATCCAGCATTAGAGCTTTTTTTGGGTAAAATCTCAACCGACTTAATCGCTTGAGTGAATTTTCCATCAGAAACTAATGGAACAGAATCAGGATCCAATAACAAAGAAGAATCACGAATCAAAGAAGGAACATGGTCCAAAATCTTGGCGCATGTTAGAGGGCGATCTCTGCCTTGCTAACCTACGCCCCCGCTGAGGTTTTAATGGAAAAAAAAGAAGAAGATTAGTGGTAAAAAGATCTTCAACATAGGGTTAGAAAGCATCAGATTCTTGTTTGAAGTCATCTGAGGATCAATCTGGTACGAATTTGGTTGAAGATGATGAAGATTTGTATCTCGAGATTATGAGATCTACTGGTCCTAGAGGAGAGAAGAAGAAGATGTTGATGGCTGATATCCTTAGCTCTAACAACTTCTTGGTGGACTCGCTTCAATCTTAGAGGTCTTCGGAGATGCTAGGAGTTCAATCGCGTCTCCTCTGTAAGTCTTCGTCTTCTAGTAATAATGTTTGTAGTTCATCAGGGTTTTCTTGGACCGATGATCTTGAATTGGAAAAAGTATCTTCAAATTCATCTTCTCAGCACATCATCATTCTAATATTTCTTATATATATATATATATATATATATATAGAGAGAGAGAAACTTATGTCAACTTAAGTTGCAACATCACCAAACTTCTAACCATTATAGATATTTCACTAGGGATCCTTGCCATGATATGACAGTGACTTTTTATATATATAATATGGAGTGGATATAAAGTTTTGGTGCGACAAAAGCGGCTCCTTGGTTCAACTTAAGTTGACATTAAGTTCTCTCTCTCTCTCTCTCTCTCTCTCTCTCTCTCTCTCTCTCTATATATATATATATATTATTATATATATATATATATATATATATATATATATATATATATAATATATATATATATATAATATATATATATATATATATATATATATATATATATATATATATATATATATATACTATATATATATTATATATATATATATATATTATATATAATACTATCATAAACGTGCGTCCATGTTAAAACATTTCTACCTAAAATGCCCTCCAGTACATCCATTCATACATACATGTTCAATTTTTTTTATAACCTCCCTAATGCTTGCACATCCATGCATACATACATGAAGACATACATGCTCAATTTTTTATAACCTCCCAATTGATTACCATTAATTTTTCAATTAATTACCCACTCATAACACTCCTCCACTAACTCATCTATTTTGAAAATTTATCCTTTTATTCAATAAAATTTTCAATTTATATAAAACAATAATATTTTACTTACAAATATAATGATGTGAGAGTTGACAACAAGTACATTAGGGTCTTATGCTAATCTAATCCCGATTAAATGCCAATTAAAATTATATTGATTAATTTGTTCTTGCAAGAAATATATGAGATGGATATGAACAAGAATGATATGAATAAGCACAAATAAAATATACGCTAAGCAAAACACAAACACACGATATGTTTACGAGGTTCGGTCACCACGACCTACGTCCCTGCTCCTCACCTCGAGGAGATCTCCACTATTACAATCCGGTTTGGAAGCCGGAACTTCTACACACTCGGTTTAAAGGTTTACCAAAAACTCTCACACAACAAGTACTATGCAATCACACTTTACATATTAAGTGTAGGAACCTAGCCCATGTCCTCCTCCTCAAGTGCTCGGATACAACCTCTCCCTAGGTTCATCAACCGACGCCACTCCTTTCGGATTCGACCCCGTCTCACGCCTCACACTTCTCTCGGTGTACAAGTGTATTACAAGTGTATTACAAGTGATACTCATAATAAAGGTTAAATACAATGATTTGTTCTTGATAACAAATGAGAACACAATGAAGCTCACTCTCACTAAATCACACACCACTACCCAACAATATATTGTATGGAAATATTATAAGCTTAATATAGTGTGTGTGATAACAGTGAATAGAAAATATACAACTCAATAAATATAGCTAAGATATAAAAATGAAATAATAAGCTATATGAAAAGATGAGTTAGGAAGACTTCTCAATAGACAAGAAGAACTATAGAGGATGATGAGGATAAGATCCTCAGTTGGAATTGATAGCCTCTTCTTGTTGTAGAAAACTTGTTTTAAAACAGACAAACAAAACCAGCTTAAACAACTCTTAAATAGCTCTTAATCTTTTGTTAAAAACTCACTGTAAAAACAAAACTCTTTGTGGTTGAAAGAGGAAGGCACTGGGGTATTTATACCCACTCAAGACATCAGCCAAAACAACATTGAAAAGACCAAAATACCCCCAGAGAATCAAATCAGAATATAGCCGTTGCAACACAATTATTAATACGGCAGTTGACCGTGAGAAACTTATGGTCGATCGCGAGAAACTGGCGGTCGACCGCGAAGCACAAAGAACAGTACAACAGCTTTGAAAAGCAGGCGGTCTACCGTGACGGTCGACCACGAAAGTCTCTGGATGAGCCACAGTCGACCAGGAAAAATGAACTTTGACCTGCTGGCGGTCGACCGTGACGGTCGACCGCAAACTGATACATGCTGAAATACAGGTTTTTGGCTGATTTGAAAAATACGTTAAAAACATCAAATCATTTCCAAAATTAGTAAAACTTTGGGGAAAGTTTCTAAATGATAAAATAAATATGTTTGAAAAGGAATTTTTGGAAATGCAATTTTTGTTTGTGAAAACTCACTGTTTTTGAAAAGAGTTCTCATTAAACCTGTTTTTCGTGAACACAAAAATTGAACTATGGCTTGTAAACTTATGTATATATATCATGCATAAATTATATATATATTATGAAGTATGAAAGAGATGTAAACATGAAATAAAAGCTATTGTAATAAAGTTTGATGAAAAATTATTTGTATGATAGAAAAAGTCAAACTTGTGTTGTGTTTACATATTGAGCTTAAATATAATCATACGATATATGTAAGCAAACTACTCTTATACCTAGGTGAATGCACACAAATGAACTTGAATCTTTAACTATTGATTGTCATGTGTTGAATTACCTGTAAAGAGAAGAACAAACCATAAAAACTAGAAAACAGATTAGCTATAAATTGTTTGACAAATCATCATCAAAACCATTGGGCCAACAATCTCCCCCTTTTTGATGATGACAAATAATTTATTTAGTGATATGAAATTCATATGAATAAACCAAATAAACCAAACATATGAATAATGTAGTTACATATGAATAAACCAACCATATGAATAATATGAATAAACCATATAACCAAACATCAACATTACATGTAGTTTTTCCATCAATATGAATAAACCAATAAACCAAACACAATATGTGGTTTTTCTCCCCCTTTGACAACATCAAAAAGGGAAAAAAATAGGAGCAACGCTCCCCCTGCATTCATGCACAGATTATAAACAAATGTATGGCCAATACTCCCCCTGTCAACTTGCATAAATAACATAAAAAGAACATATATGGGAGCTAAACATCCATAACCATCCATACACATCCATAAACATCCATAAACATATGAATCAAAAGCAAAACTAAAATTTTAACACAAATAGCATCCTTAACAACCTGTTTTCACAATACATTGTTCAGAGGATCTAAAATCCATAAAAAGATAGTCATAAGCTATCATAACTACAATAAACATAGATAGTTCCACAAGATCACATAGTTTTCAAACACACACCATAAAGTTATTACAACTTCAAAATAAAAGTTAAATATCCTGTTTCAGTTCTACAAAACATAAATCCATAAACAGCAAGTATCAATCACCACCATCATCAGATTCAGATGCAGAGCCAGATCCCGAACCAGAAGCAGATCCTTCTTCAGAGCCCTCTTCAGATTCAGTGTCAGAGCTGGAAGAGGGATCCTGAATCTCAAGAGACTGACGCTGATAGCTAAGGAGAGTCCTAACATTCTTCTGAATGCTCGAGACCTGAGTCTCAAGACAATCCAGATGGTCAAAGACTTTAGAAGCTGAAATAGTAGAAGCTCTAGAACGAGATCGGGAAGATTATGGTTTTGTAGGATCAGATAAAGAGTCTGGAAGTTGCATTCGAGAGAGGGAAACTCTATCAAAATATTCCTTACTAGGATCAACTTTGGGTTCATGAGACAGATCAACACCGAAGTGTTGAAGACTAAGAGTGATGAAGCAACCAAAGGGTAGAAACTTAAAATGCTTACATGCCATGTTTTTAAGAAAAACATTTGCCCAATTCACTTTTATCTTGGCAAAAATGGCATACACAGTATTGACTTTATCAGGAGCAAAATGATCAAAGCTACCGGTCTTAGGAATGAGATTCTGAGCCATAATTCGTGCTATGATTTTGGCTGTGAGATTAAGAGAATTGTTGTTCATAGGATAAGAGCAACCGAGCTTAAACAGAATATCGTTCACATCCTGATCGGTGTGTTTAATAGACATGAGCTCTACGTCACTTGATGGGATCTTAAGGATTCCCGCAAGCTCGTCAGCAGAAAATGATATATGAACATTCTTAACAGATGTATTGATGGTTTGAAGACCATCAGCTGAAGATGAAACAGATAGGTTTGCATAAAATAGATAAACAAGAAATGGGTAATAGGGAACCGCGACAGTCACAGAGACTATTCTCTGAGGTAGAAACTTTTACGGTCGACCGTGGCGGTCGACCGTGAGAAAAATAACAGCAAAACTTGTTTAAACCTGGATTTTGAGAGAATTTTCATTTTGGATCTTTTTGAAAAATTTGTTTTATAGGATATTATACATATATTAAACCTATTAGCTAGTAATACAAGAAAATATTTTATTTTAGGGGTTTTTGTTTTTAGACCCATTTGTTTACTCCTATTTATCTTTAAACCCAAGTACTATTATTTGTATCTTTAAGCCCAATTCACCTTTTGTATTTATCTTTAAACCCAATCTTCAAAATACTATATTTTCACCACTTGTTTTTATATTTTGGAGATTGGGTTTAAAGATAAATACAAAAGGTGAATTGGGCTTAAAGATAGAAATAATAGTACTTGGGTTTAAAGATAAATGGGAGTAAACAAATGGGTCTAAAAGCAAAAACCCCTTTATTTTAACTTAATAAAAACAGAATCAACATCAAAGCTCAAAAACAACTATAAAACAAAAACAAAACAGTAGTTATGAAATAAAACTCATTTTGGTATCCAAATCATTTTGGTACCAATAACATTTGGGACATGACCCCTATCATGTAAATCTAAGGTCCTAGGGTTATGAACCCGCTTGGGCGTATTTTGTGCACCGATACGGTCAAAACAAAAATCATAAACAAGACCCATGCGATTATAATTTTTGCAATGTAGGGGTTTGAATGGTTTGCGTTGACCGAAATAATGTGCACGTGGTTCATTTGTAAAAATAGATTTTTCTTTGTAATTATTTTGCAAACGGGAATTTCTTTTCAAATCAAAACAAAACATGCCCAAATGACCAAAACGACCACAATAATCACATTTGTACACATGAGCATGTTTATGGTTTAAACTATATGTGTGTACATGTGTATGTGATGAAGAAGCTTGATGGGATGCAAAATTAGGAATAGGCTTATCAAGCTTTTGTGCATTATGAAAAAATTGAGCTACATGGCCTTTAAGACCGCAAATAGAACATTTATGAATTTTGTCATACATGTGTGCATAGTGAATAGGTTTCTTAGAAGAATTATCATTGAACTTTGTACACAAATTCATAAGCTTTTTGTTATTAGCAATACAAGTGTTTAGTGTTGAATCTAAGTTAGATATGCGTTTTCTCATTTGATTCAACTCTTTATTGTGCATACAAGCATTGCTACTAGAAGTAGGATAAACATGATTATTTATCATAGATTTTAAATTTTCTACTTCTAACATGGCATCACATTTTTCATGAAGCAACCTAGCATTTTCTAATCTTAAATTTTCATTGCATTCTTTAAGAATTATATTTCCATTTGCAATGAAATCAAACTTAGTGACTAGTGTTTCATGAGTGGATTTTATATTAACATACTTACTTTTTACATCAATATAGCAATTGTATAAATTTTCAAACTCAAGAGCAAGCTCATCAAAAGTAATAACATCATCGTTGTCAAGCTCGCATACCTCACTAGTGTTATCACCTAGTAGTAGTGTACATGGAGATGAGGCTTCTTTAGAACTCAAAGCGGGATTTTCTAACGCTTGTTGAATAGTCTCCAAGTCCCCTTGATGTGCTTCAATAAATTTTTATAAGGTGTAAGCACTATCAAAATCAGCAAATTTGTTAGAAAAAGATGAGTGAAAGGCACTAAGCAAATATTCTAACAAAAGCTTGTTCATATTAAACATTCTTTTATCATCTTTATTCCACTTGGATTTTTTCGAAGTGGGAACAATATAAGCATCCTCAATAATTTCTCATAAATCGAATTGTTTAGATTGAACGAAAAGTTTGAATCTAACACGCCATTTAACCTAAACTAGATGCATCATACATATCCATAATGATTATATGCAAGAAGCAAAATACAATCAAAACTAGATTAGCACAAAAACGATAACTTGGATCTTTAACTCAAGGCGATTAGACCTTAAATCAAAAAGCACCAAGCTCTGATACCAATTGTTAGACCTTAGGAGGGTGATTAGGGTCTTATGCTAATCTAATCCCGATTAAATGCCAATTAAAATTATATTGATTAATTTGTTCTTGCAAGAAATATATGAGATGGATATGAACAAGAATGATATGAATAAGCACAAATAAAATATACGCTAAGCAAAACACAAACACACGATATGTTTACGAGGTTCGGTCACCACGACCTACGTCCCCGCTCCTCACCTCGAGGAGATCTCCACTATCACAATCCGGTTTGGAAGCCAGAACTTCTACACACTCGGTTTACAAGTTTATCGGAACTCTCACATAACAAACACTATGCAATCACACTTTATACATTAAGTGTAGGAACCTAGCCCGTGTCCTCCTCCTCAAGTGCTCGGATACAACCTCTCCCTAGGTTCGTCAACCGACACCACTCCTTTTGGATTCGACCCCGTCTCATGCCTCACACTTCTCTTGGTGTATAAGTGTATTACAAGTGATACTCACAATTAAGGTTAAATACAATGATTTGTTCTCGATAGCAAATGAGAATACAATGAAGCTCACTCTCACTAAATCACACACCACTGCCCAACAATATATTGTATGGAAATATTATAAGCTCAATATAGTGTGTGTGATAACAGTGAATAGAAAATATGCAACTCAATAAATATAGCTAAGATATGAAAATGAAATAACAAACTATATGAAAAGATGAGTTAGGAAAACTTCTCAATAGACAATAAGAACTGTAGAGGATGAAGAGGATAAGATCCTCAGTTGGAATTGATAGCCTCTTCTTGTTGTAGAAAACTTCTTTTAAAACAGACAAACAAAACCTGCTTAACAGCTCTTAATCTTTTGTTAAAAACTCACAGTAAAAACAAAACTCTTAGTGGTTGAAAGAGGAAGGCACTGGGGTATTTATACCCACTCAAGACATCAGCCAAAACAACATTGAAAATACCAAAATATCCCCAGAGAATCAAATCAGAATATAGTCATTGCAACACAATTATTAATACGGCGGTCGACCGTGAGAAACTGGCGGTCGACCGCGAAGCACAAAGAACAGTACAACAGCTTTGAAAAGCAGGGCGGTCGACCGTGGCGGTCGACCGCGAAAGTCTCTGGATGAGCCACGGTCGACCGTCACAGTTGACCGTGATATATTAAAAGGCAAAATAAACTTTGACCTGCTGGCGGTCGACCGCAAACTGATACATGCTGAAATACAGGTTTTTGGCTGATTTGAAAAATACGTTAAAAATAACAAATCTTTTCCAAAATTTGTAAAACTTTGGGAAAAGTTTCTAAATGATAAAATAAACATGTTTGAAAAGGAATTTTTGGAAATGCAATTTTTATTTGTGAAAACTCACTGTTTTTGAAAAGAGTTCATAAAACCTGTTTTTCGTGAACACAAAAATTAAACTATGGCTTGTAAACTTATGTATATATATCATGCATACATTATATATATATTATGAAGTATGAAAGAGATGTAAACATGAAATAAAAGCTATTGTAATAAAGTTTGATGAAAAATCATTTGTATGATAGAAAAAGTCAAACTTGTGTTTGTTAGACCCTAGAGGGGGGTGATTAGGGTCTTATGCTAATCTAATCCTGATTAAATGCCAATAAAAATTATGTTGATTAATTTGTTCTTGCAAGAATGATATAAGATAGATATGAGCAAGAGAGATATGAAAAAGCACAAATAAAAAATACGCTAAGCAAAACACAAACAAACGATATGTTTACGAGGTTCGGTCACCACGACCTACGTCCCCGCTCCTCACCTCGAGGAGATCTCCACTATCATAATCCGGTTTGGAAGCCGAAACTTCTACACACTCGATTTACAAGCTTATCGAAAAACTCTCACACAATAAACACTATACAATCATACTTTACACACTAAGTGTAGGAACCTAGCCCGTGTCCTCCTCCTTAAGTGCTCAGATGCAACCTCTCCCTAGGTTCGTCAACCGACGCCACTCCTATTGGATTTGACCCCGTCTCACGCCTCACACTTCTCTCGGTGTACAAGTGCATTACAAGTGATTCTCATAATAAAAGGTAAATACAATAATTTGTTCTCAACAACAAATGAGAACACAAATGAAGCTCACACTCACTAAATCACACCCCATAACCCACACTATATAGTATGAAGATATTAAGTTCAATATGTGTGTGTGATAACAGTGAATGAAAATAATACAACTAAATAAATATAGCTAAATAAATGAAGATGAAATAGTAAGCTATATAAGGAAGAGTTTAGAAAACTTTTCAATAAGCAAGAAGAGTAGTAGATGATGATTCCAATAGGAATTGAAAGCCACTTCTTGTTGTAGAAAACTTCTCTTGAAGTAGATTAACGAAAATTAGCTTAACAGCTCTTTAAACTCCTCTTAAACCTTTGTTAAAACTTCTTGTAAAATCAAAACTCTTGTTTTTCTTAGTTACTAACATAGAAGAGCAATGGGGTATTTATACCCACTCAAGAACTCAGCAAAAACCAACTTGAAAAGACTAAAAAGCCCCCAGAGAATCAAATCAGAAGCTAGCCGTTGGAATACAATCATGAGTTCAGCGGTCGACCGTGGCTGTCGACCACGAAGCACAAAAAGTCTGAGATTAGAAAATAAAAGCTGGCAGTCGACCGCGGCGGTCGACCGCGAAAGTCTCTGGATGGTTTCACGGTCGACCGTCATGATCGACTGCGAACAATAAAAAGTCAGACTAAGAAAATTTGTTCATGGCGGTCGACCGCAAACTGACACAGTTGTAGGCTGTCTAAAAATCACAATAGATAGCTTATCCCCCATCAAACACCGATGATGGAAGTTACAATCTGACGACTTCCAGTAGGCTACAATTTGAGGACCTTCACGACAACTGATGAAAACTCCAATTCAATAGCCTTCACAATCAACATCGGGAGTTACAATCTGACGACTCTCATATTTTCAAGGAGCCAAGACAAAGATTACAAGAGGACGATCTGTGCAAAGCTCTAGCAAAAGAGACTACAAATTGACGGTCTCTTCATATTAGAATGCAGATATCTCTCAAACCGTAAGGAATTTGGCCAAACGGAGGAAGCGAACCGAAGCCTTCGGCTTGGTTCGGATGGCCCCGTCTCGTCGAGATAGCCGATTTTCATATATAATTCGTCTAATTCCGACTTACGGTTTGAAAGTTATGACCTGTTCTTCGCAGCAAATTATGTTCTGAGGTCCGTCTGCAAGACTGGACTTCATCAGAACATTGGACTTAGCCTGAAGCCCGCCAAGCCCGCCTAAGGTTCGCCTCTGCATTACAGAGTCAAAGCGCACATGCTCAACTCTGCGTTTTCAACATCAAAACGCAGAGTTAATCGCTAAAACAGCACAACTGTGCGTTTTCAGCCTTTAAACAGGCTCAACTCTGCGTTTTCAATCTAGAAACGCAGAGTTAATCTCTAAAACAGCACAACTGTGCGTTTTCAGCCTTTAAACAGGCTCAACTCTGCGTTTTCAGTCTAGAAACGCAGAGTTAATCTCTAAAACAGCACAACTGTGCGTTTTCAGCCTTTAAACAGGCTCAACTCTGCGTTTTCAGTCTAGAAACGCAGAGTTAATCTCTAAAACAGCACAACTGTGCGTTTTCAGCCTTTAAACAGGCTCAACTCTGCGTTTTCAGTCTAGAAACGCAGAGTTAATCTCTAAAACAGCACAACTGTGCGTTTTCAGCCTTTAAACAGGCCCAACTCTGCGTTTTTAGCCTAAAACGCAGAGTTCATCTCTAAAACGCATGCGGCCTGTGCGTTTCGACTCCCAGCGAGCGCCCAACTCTGCGTCTCATCTTTAAGACGCAGAGTTAAGGTCCGAACGCAAGCGGCCCTTGCGTTTTCAACTCCCAACAAGCGCCCAACTCTGCGTCTCATCAATAAGACGCAGAGTTAAGGCCCAGAACGCTGTTTTCAGCGTTTTGACTCGTTCAAAGCACTAACAGAACGGTTTCAAAACCGTTTTCCCCACTATTTCGGGAGCTGTTTAAGAGGGGGTGGTTACACCCCACTCAGCCCATGGAGGAGCTAATTAAGGGGGCAGTTGCCACCCCTAAACCCCCTATAAATAGTGGGAAACTCAACTGAGTTCGGGCTCTCCTTTTTGGCTGGCTTTTGGCTCTGGGCTCTGGGATCCTTCTTTTTGGGCAGCAAGGGGGCGATCGACGTTCATCCTCAGCAACGATCGACCACAGGAGCATTCCCTTGGCTTATAACCGACTTTCGGTTCAAATCAACTCTTTTTCAAGAGTTCAAACTCGTTCAGAGTTATCAACTCGATCAGAGTTCAAAACTTGCTCTGCAAGTTCTTCTAAAACTCGTCAGAGTTATCAACTCGATCAGAGTTCAAAACTTGCTCTGCAAGTTCTTCTAAAACTCGTCAGAGTTATCAACTCGATCAGAGTTCAAAACTTGCTCTGCAAGTTCTTCTAAAACTCGTCAGAGTTATCAACTCGATCAGAGTTCAAAACTTGCTCTGCAAGTTCTTCTAAAACTCGTCAGAGTTATCAACTCGATCAGAGTTCAAAACTTGCTCTGCAAGTTCTTCTAAAACTCGTCA
>NC_033799.1:75031042-75031724 GCF_001876935.1 Asparagus officinalis | reverse complement strand
TATATAGTATGAAAATATTAAGCTCAATATGTGTGTGTGATAACAGTGAATGAAAATAATACAACTCAATAAATATAGCTAAGATATAAAAATTAAGTAGAAAGCTATATATAAAGATGAGTTAGAGAAAACTTCTCTATAGACAAGAAGAACAGTGGATGATGAGATTAAAAATCTTCTTCTTGTAGTAGGAAAACTTCTTTTAAAACAGACTGATGAAATCAGCTTAAACAGCTCTTTTAAATACACTTAAGATTTTGTTAAACACAAAACTTAGATCAGGTGAAAGAGAGCAGCAATGAGGTATTTATACCTACTCAAAAACTCGGCAAAAACCAACTTAAAATAACCAAAAAGCCCATATAGAACCGTTGTAAAAATAGTTGTTAAAAAGCAATGATGACATCGGCGATTGACCGTGGAAATCTCGCGGTCGACCGCGAGGCACAAAAATTCAAAGAACAAGGTTTTAAGGCTGGCAGTCGACCGTGAAAGTCTCTGGATGAATCACGGTCGACCGTCACGATCGACCATGGGCATATAAAATCCAGACTTGACAATTTGTACATGGCGGTCGACCGTGGCGGTCGACCGCAAACTGACACAGTCTGAAAACTTGTTTTTCGGCTGATTTTAAAAATACTTTAAAAATAGCAAATCAATTCCAAAAATAATAAAACTT
>NC_033799.1:75022180-75031011 GCF_001876935.1 Asparagus officinalis | reverse complement strand
TTAGAAAAAGAATTTTTGGAAAAATAATTTTCGTTTGCAAAAACACACTGTTTTTGAAAAGTGTTCGTAAAACCTGTATTTTACGAATATGAAAATTTTGATATGACTTATAAACATGTAAATATATCTCATGCATATATTATATGTATATAATGAAGTATGAATGAGCTGTAAATATGAGTTAAAAGATATTGTAACAACGTTTGATGAAAAATCATTTATATGATAGAAAACGTAAAAAAATGTGTTAAGTGTACATATATTGAGCTTAAATATAAACATACAATATATGTAAGTAAACTACTCTTATACCTAGGTAACTAAATTTTGATATGACTCATAAATACGTATATATATATCATGCATACGTTATATATATATAATAGAGTATGAAAGAGCTGTAAACATGAAATAAGAGATATTATAACAACGTTTGATGAAAAATCATTTATATGATAGAAAACGTAAAAAAATGTGTTAAGTGTACATATATTGAGCTTAAATATAAACATACAATATATGTAAGTAAACTACTCTTATACCTAGGTAACTCCACACATATGAACTTGAATCTTTAACGCTTGATTGTCGTGTGTTGAAATACCTGTAAAGAGAAACACAAAAACAAAACTAGAGAATATATTAGCGATAAATTGTTTGACAAATCATCATCAAAACTATAGGGTCAACAGTGTTGTGTTTACATATTGAGCTTAAATATAGTCATACGATATATGTAAGCAAACTACTCTTATACCTAGGTGAATGCACACACATAAACTTGAATCTTTAACTATTGATTGCCACGTGTTGAATTACCTGTAAAGAGAAGAACAAACCACAAAAACTAGAAAACAGATTAGCTATAAATTTATTTAGTGATATGAAATTCATATGAATAAACCAAATAAACCAAACATATGAATCATGTAGTTACATATGAATAAACCAACCATATGAATAATATGAATAAACCATATAACCAAACATCAACATTACATGTAGTTTTTCATCAATATGAATAAACCAATAAACCAAACACAATATGTGGTTTTTCTCCCCCTTTGACAACATCAAAAAGGGAAAAAATAGGAGCAACGTTCCCCCTGCATTCATGCACAGATTATAAACAAATGTATGACCAATACTCCCCCTGTCAATTTGCATAAATAACATAAAAAGAACATATATGGGAGCTAAACATCCATAACCATCCATACACATCCATAAACATCCATAAACATATGAATCAAAAGCAAAACCAAAATTTTAACACAAATAGCATCCTTAACAGCCTATTTTCACAATACATTGTTTAGAGGATCTAAAAACCATAAAAAGATAGTCATAAGCTATCATAACTACAATAAACATAGATAGTTCCACAAGATCACATAGTTTTCAAACACACACCATAAAGTTATTACAACTTCAAAATAAAAGTTAAATATCCAGTTTCAGTTCTACAAAACATAAATCCTTAAACAGCAAGTATCAATCACCACCATCATCAGATTCAGATGCAGAGCTAGATCCCGAACCAGAAGCAGATCCTTCTTCAGAGCCCTCTTCAGATCCAGTGTCAGAGCTGGAAGAGGGATCCTGAATCCCAAGAGACTGACGCTGATAGCTAAGGAGAGTCCTAACATCCTTCTGAATGCTCGAGACCTGAGTCTTAAGACGATCCAGACGGTCAAAGACTTCAGAAGCTGAAATAGTAGAAGCTCTAGAACGAGATCAGGAAGTTGATGGTTTTGTAGGATTAGATAAAGAGTCTGAAAGTTGCATTCGAGAGAGGGAAACTCCATCAAAATATTTCTTACTAGGATCAACTTTGGGTTCAAGAGACAGATCAACACCGAAGTGTTGAAGAATAAGAGTGATGAAGCAACCAAAGGGTAGAAACTTGAAATGCTCACATGCCATGTTTTTAAGAAAAAACGTTTGCCCAATTTACTCTTATCTTAGCAAAAATGACATACACAACATTGACTTTATCAGGAGCAAAATGATCAAAGCTACCGGTCTTAGGAATGAGATTCTGAGCAACAATTCGTGCTATGATTTTGGCTGTGGGATTAAGAGAATTGTTGTTCATAGGATAAGAGCAACCAGGCTTAAACAAAATATCATTCACATCCTGATTGGTGTGTTCAATAGACATGAGCTCTACGTCACTTGACGGGATCTTAAGGATTCCCGCAAGCTCGTCAGTAGAAAATGATATATGAACATTCTTAACAGATGTATTGATGGTTTGAAGACCATCAGCTGAAGATGAAACAAATAGGTTTGCATAAAATAGATAAACAAGAAATGGGTAATAGGGAACCTTACGTTCCACATCTAACAAATTATGCAACCCAACAGCAGATAGAATTTCATAAATATTATAAATGGCTAATTGCTCATATTTGATGTACCTACTAGATAGAATTTTCAACTTACAAAGGTCCCTATACTTCTTAACTAGGGATTTGAAAAGCAGAAAATCCTTATAGTTGGAGGCAACAGATGATGAAGAACCAGTATCTTTTGTAGATTTCTTCCTAGGAGGCATGTTCTTAAGATAAGAGCAACAAGAAACATGAAGGAACAAACCCTAAACCGAAACCCTTGAATAGAAAGATTGAAACTCTAGAGCAGTGAAATGAAATCAAGAGATGAGAGGAGAGATTACCTAATCAAATCCCAACTAAAATTGATGAAGAGAGATCCGCGGTCGATCGACGAAGAGCGACGGGCGACCGTGGGAGAAATCGACAGATTTGGGGAAGTTTTCGAATGAGGGGAAATGGAAAGGGTCGGGTCTATGAGAGGAAGAAAGAACGGCTTGGATCGACAAAAGAAAGAAACAAGGGTGATAGATGATCGGGTTTAGAAAAGATAACAAACATACACCGAAACCCGATAAGAAAATAAACAGGAAAAAAAAAATCCCTCACGCCGCGACAGTCACAGAGACTGTTCTCTGAGGCAGAAACTTTTACGGTCGATCGTGGCGGTCGACCGTGAGAAAAATATAAGCAAAACTTGTTTAAACCTGGATTTTGAGAGAATTTTCATTTTGGATCTTTTTGAAAAAATTGTTTTATAGGATATTATACATATATAAAATCTATTAGCTAGTAATACAAGAAAACGTTTTATTTTAACTTAGTAAAAACAGAATCAACATCAAAGCTCAAAAACAACTATAAAACAAAAACAAAATAGTAGTTATGAAATAAAACTCATTTTGGTACCCAAATCATTTTGGTACCAATAACATTTGGAACATGACCCCTATCATGTAAATCCAAGGCCCTAGGGTTATGAACCCGCTTGGGTATATTTTGTGCACCGATACGGTCAAAACAAAAATCATAAACATGACTCATGCGATTGCAATTTGTGCAATGTAGGGGTTTGAATGGTTTGTGTTGACCGAAATAATATGCACGTGGTTCATTTGTAAAAATAGATTCTTTTTTGTAATTATTTTGCAAACAAGAATTTCTTTTCAAATCAAAACAAAACATGGCCAAATGACCAAAACGATCACAATAATCACATTTGTGCACATGAGCATGTTTATGATTTACACTATGTGTGTGTACATGTGTATGTGATGAAGAAGCTTGATGGGATGCACAATCACGAATAGGCTTATCAAACTTTTGTGCACTATGACAAAATTGAGCTACATGGCCTTTAAGACCGCAAATAGAACATTTGTGAATTTTATCATACATGTGTACATAGTGAATAGGTTTCTTAGAAGAATTATCATTGAACTTTGCACATAAATTCATAAGCTATTTGTTATTAGCAATACAAGTGTTTAGTGTTGAATCTAAGGTAGATATGCATTTTCTCATTTGATTCAACTCATTATTGTGCATACAAGCATTGCTGCTAGAAGTCGGATAAATATGATTATTTATCATAGATTTTAATTTTTCTACTTCTAACATGGCATCACATTTTTCATGAAGCAACCTAGCATTTTCTAATCTTAAATTTTCATTGCATTCTTTAAGAATTATATTTTCATTTGCAATGAAATCAAACTTAGTGACTAGTGTTTCATGAGTGGATTTTATATTAACATACTTACTTTTTACATCAATATAGCAATTGTATAATTTTTTAAACTCAAGAGCAAGCTCATCAAAAGTAATAACATCATCGTTGTCAAGCTCGCATACCTCACTAGGATTATCACCTAGTGGTAGTGTACATGCAGATGAAGCTTCTTTAGAACTCAAAGCGGGATTTTCCAACTCTTGTTGAATAGCCTCCAAGTCCCCTTGATGTGCTTCAATAAATTTTCATAAGGTGTAAGCACTATTAAAATGAGCAAATTTGTTAGAAAAAGATGAGTGAAAGGCACTAAGTAAATATTCGAACAAAAGCTTGTTCATATTAAATATTCTTTTATCATCTTTATTCCACTTGGATTTTTTCGAAGTGGGAACAATATAAGCATCCTCAATAATTTCCCATAAATCGAATTGTTTAAATTGAACGAAAAGTTTGAATTTAACACACCATTGAGCAAGATATACCAATGAGAGCAAAATATGTAATGAGATAACTAGACTAGATGCATCATACATATCCATAATGATTAATTAGACCTTAAATCAAAGAGCACCAAGCTCTGATACCAATTGTTAGACCCTAGGGGGTGATTAGGGTCTTATGCTAATCTAATCCCGATTAAATACCAATTAAAATTATATTGATTAATTTGTTCTTGCAAGAAATATATGAGATGGATATGAACAAGAATGATATGAATAAGCACAAATAAAATATACGCTATGCAAAACACAAACACACGATATGTTTACGAGGTTCAGTCATCACGACCTACGTCTCCGCTCCTCACCTCGAGGAGATCTTCACTATCACAATCCGGTTTGGAAGCCGGAACTTCTACACACTCGGTTTACAAGTTTACCGAAAACTCTCACACAACAAACACTATGCAATCTCACTTTACACATTAAGTGTAGGAACCTAGCCCGTGTCCTCCTCCTCAAGTGCTCGGATACAACCTCTCCCTAGGTTCGTCAACTGATGCCACTCCTTTTGGGTTCGACCCCATCTCACGCCTCACGCTTCTCTCGGTATACAAGTGTATTACAAGTGATACTCATAATAAAGGTTAAATACAATGATTTGTTCTCGATAACAAATGAGAACACAATAAAGCTCACTATCACTAAATCACACACCACTACCCAACAATATATTTTATGGAAATATTATAAGCTCAATATAGTGTGTGATAACATTGAATAGAAAATATACAACTCAATAAATATAGCTAAGATATGAAAATAAAATAACAAGCTATATGAAAAGATGAGTTAGGAAAACTTCTCAATAGACAAGAAGAACTGTAGAGGATGATGAGGATAAGATCCTCAGTTGGAATTGATAGCCTCTTCTTATTGTAGAAAACTTTTTTTGAAACAGACAAACAAAACCAGCTTAAACAACTCTTAATCTTTTGTTAAAAACTCACTGTAAAAACAAAACTCTTGGTGGTTGAAAGAGGAAGGCACTGGGATATTTATACCCACTCAAGACATCAGTCAAAACAATAGTGAAAAGACCAAAATACCCCCAGAGAATCAAATTAGAATATAGCCGTTGCAACACAATCATTAATAGGCGGTCGACCGTGAGAAACTGGCGGTCGACCGCGAAGCACAAAGAACAGTACAACAGCTTTGAAAAGCAGGCGGTCGACCATAAAAGCCTCTGGATGAGCCACGGTCGACTGTGAGACATCAAAAGGTAAAATAAAAAATGAACTTTGACCTGCTGGCGGTCGACCGTGACGCTCGACCGTAAACTGATACATGCTGAAATACAGGTTTTTGGCTGATTTGGAAAATACGTTAAAAATATCAAATCATTTCCAAAATTAGTAAAACTTTACGGAAAGTTTCTAAATGATAAAATAAACATGTTTGAAAAGGAATTTTTGGAAATGCAATTTTTTTTGTGAAAACTCACTGTTTTTAAAAAGAGTTCATAAAACCTGTTTTTCGTGAACACAAAAATTAAACTATGGCTTGTAAACTTATGTATATATATCATGCATACATTATTTATATATTATGAAGTATGAAAGAGATGTAAATATGAAATAAAAGCAATTATAACAAAGTTTGATGAAAAATCATTTGTATGATAGAAAAAGTCAAACTTGTGTTGTGTTTACATATTGAGCTTAAATATAATCATACGACATATGTAAGCAAACTACTCTTATACCTAGGTGAATGCATACACATGAACTTGAATCTTTAACTCTTGATTGCCATGTGTTGAATTGCCTATAAAGAGAAGAACAAACCACAAAAACTAGAAAACAGATTAGCTATAAATTATTTGACAAATCATCATCAAAACCATAGGGCCAACACATTCCACTCTCTCCATTATTTGAGAGGCGTTTCAGTTATGAGATTGATTTATTTAATTGCTTTTTTTAGTAACTTAAGAATGCACATATATTAAAATACCATGAAATCATGAGTTACAAAAACAGTAGCCGATACTCTTATCATGGTTATTATTATTTCCACTACAATTACAAAAAACTCATTTACACATATCAATTATGCATTGTTAGTAATGAAAATTTTAGTTTATAACTCAACAGTCATGTGACTCCTATAAATTGATCGTGTTTCCTCAAATCCAACTATCCCACATCAAATAGAAAATAGAAGCTGGAGAAAAGTAGAGGAAGAGAAAGAAGACACATCAAAGGTTAGTAAAAATTTAATCGTCGTTCATAGTATTATTATAATTTTCTTATTGTTGTGAAAAATAATGCTAGATGGTTATGATAACAAACACATATTTAGATTAGTGATTTATTTATTGGATTCTATCTACACTTAGCGATTTGTACTCTAAAGCTGTGGTACTAATAACAATCACTGCATATAATTTTTTTTACCCCTTTGATTTTCCCCAATTATATAGTTACAGTTTACTAGGGATCTTTTTCATATCAGAAAATTCAATTATAGTTTTACTTCTATAAGAAATGTTGTAACCATATATAGTTGTATGAGAAATGTCGTAACCCTAGCTATTCTTAAGTCGCACTCATGCTCATTGAGCAAACTGTACTTCATAAATTTGAAAGTTTTGTTGAAGAACAGACTCAACAACAAACATTCTATTCTAACTGCATTGAACTAAAATCTAAATATACTACACGTTGAATGACTGGTTTAGTTGTGAAACTAAATTGTCCCAGTATAAAAATAAGTTACTGTGCTATTTTAGATAACGACATCTAAAAGTTAAAACATGTACACTAACATAACTTTATGCGTACTAATGATAAATAAACGTTACAACTATTTCTCTCCTACCAAATCACTATAAATAACAAGAAACTTTTATCAAAATTTTTTAATCAATATTCTAATTCGTAATTAAAATTTTGATTGAGAAGAAAAGAGTCAAATTTAGCTCTCTTTGCTGCTTGCGACTTTGGCATTTTCCAGCTCACTTTATCTACGATTTTTATAATTTTTATGTTCTTTTTTTGATCAACATTGTTATAGACTAAGATCTAAGATGTTCAATTATTTTTTACCCTTTTTTGGAGATGATGTAAAAATAAGTGATTCATTTAATAAATAATAATTAAAGTTTCTATACATTTTTGCATTCTATTTTGTTCTTAACCCATAATCGCGCGGCATTTTATTAACTATGAGGTTTTTAGTGATTCTTTTTGTGACTACGTGCATTGAATTAAAAAACAAAAAAAAACTCATATCTTAATTATGTAGCTTATCAGTTTGAGGCTAAAATTATTCTATATTAGTAAATTAATTATAATTAATTTAATAATTTAATTAATAACTAAGTCAATTTAATATATTTTAACGATATATTCATATCAGATTCACTGAAAAAGTTGGTGGAATAAAATTGAATGATGAAAAGGAAAATAAAAAATAAAGAGGATATTGACAATTTTACAAGGTCGAAAATCTATTCATCTTTTTTATCTTTTTTTTAATATTGATTAGAAGAATTTGATTTGTTGTTTAATCTTTGAAACTGAATGTTAATTTGATTGATGAAGAGTGATTTGATCTCTTGCATTGGCAATCTATTTTAGCTTCTTAGTTCTTATGTCATAACATTTTTATTGAAATTTATGAACCTAAAAGTAGTTATTCGTTTGGTGAAATTATGCTAAAAACTAATTAATTATAAATCTTGAGTCAAAAAACTAGCATTTGAAAAACAAATTAGAGTAGTTATTTGCTAAGTAAGAAATTTTTGAACTTGAGTTATTAGGTTTATTATAAAAAAATTCTCTTCTATGTCAATGTTGTATCAAGAACAAGGTAATGAAGGAGAAATATATATATATATATATATATTAAGGATACTAATTTTCTCCATTAAAATTTCTAAATTGAGTTAATTTTTTAGGGTTAAGACTAAATTACCCTTGCCTAAAATTACTCTTGGGTGAAATTGGCTGAGAACCTTAAAACTTAAAGAGTTTTGTCACATTTTAAAATTTTGAGGGCTTTATCCTCGGCCATTTGTGAAATTTACCCTAAATAGAATGTATGAATTTTATGATTAGGAAAACTGATTTGATATCTAATAAAGTGTTAATACAAATCAAACTAATTTGAAATACCATTATACAATAAAATTGTACATTAGATACATAAAATTATCATTTTAATGCGCACTTATAGCCTACATATAAACATGAAAATGGACACACGTGCAAAGCACATGCACCATACTAGTTTAATTAAAAAGAATATTGGAAT
>NC_033799.1:75000452-75021433 GCF_001876935.1 Asparagus officinalis | reverse complement strand
AAAGGGGTGTTATTCATTTGATATCAATTATTTGGTAACACTAAGATTGTTGTACAAGAATCCTATATTCTAAGATTCAGTTTAGGACTAGGATATTTTGATTAGAGCCTTGGACTTTTTGACTACTAACGAATGATCCTACGTGTGACTTTATTTAAGGGTATGACTACTAACGAATGATCAATTCTTAAAGACATAATAAAAAATAATGATGTAATAGAACTATTAGAATTCAACGTCTCTAAATATGAAGGTAGTATATTTTATTACTAAAATTCTTATTAAAGGCCACTAAATATAAAATTCACCTTATATCTGTCTCAAATTTATAGAGGAGATATGCATGACATCGTAAATTGCGTTAATAATATATATCAATCCAAAGATGCAACTTGCTAAAGAAATAAGAGATTAGTAAGCAAGCCAAGCAAATATCCATATAACACTGTAAAAAAATTACATATTAAAGCTAATATGCAATGTTCTTTTAGAGTAAGCTGTCAAGATAAAATCATCTCCATTAAGGCTCTTTATAAATACAGTAAAAATTCAAATTACTAATATATACAACCATTATAATATTCGAAAGAGGTATGATCTTAGAAAAACTACTCTAAAATTCATACAATTAAACCTAAGAATAATTTACCAATAAACAGACACACTATCGCACCTTTAAGGCAATGATAACAACTATTTATAATAGAGTTAAGCAGTAGTTCTATATTTACAAAGGCTGCAACAAGAAAGTGGATAGAGATGTTAATAATAAGTGTCCAGATGATAAATGGTGTAGAATCAACGATGATGTAGTACCAAGGTTAAGTGATATCTTTTCTTCATGAAATAAATACATCAAAATTAAATATTAATATTATAATCTAAAGCAAATTGACAATGAAAAATGTAATGTATTTAGTTTAGATCCTCATGGAAAATGACACAGATAGAACAAATGTAACATTATGCCACAGCAGAAATTCTTATTGGATGCATAACAGAAGAATTCATTACAGAGAAAAAATAGGTAGCTTCTAACCTTATTTAAGTAAAAAATTAAAAGCACAAAAAATTTTATATATATAAAATTAACATTTATTCTTATTAAAATAGGAAAAAAATCAAAGTCCGTATTATCAGAAGTTTGTGTTGAATATAAGAAATATATTCAACTTCTTTGTAAATTTAGACGAGAAGACAAAAGATGAATGAGCTCAAGAAAAGATAACATGCTCCAGTCTCATATCACAATCGATGTAGATGATGAAGATACTACTCTAGAATTGCTCAGGAAAAAGATAAAGATGAAGAAGGATTGACCTCGACTCAATAAAAAATAAAATAGAAGCAACAAAAGATAATGTTTTGTGAATTATTATAGAATAATTTTATTTTTTTAGTAAAATTAAGAATCTTTAGAAGGGATTTTCATAAACTATTTTTAGTGCTTTCATATGCATATATGGATACTTTTCTCATATAAAAATGTACTAGAGTTAGCATTAATCTCCAGTTTATATTTTTTATTAACTATTTTCCGTCATTTTAGCCCACTTTAAATCAATCATCTTGACTCGTTGGCTTTATTATTCATCTTCCTTTTATATTGTTATTTTTTCAAGTATTTTTACTTTCATGATACTATACTTCCTCAGGTCAAGCTCGGTTTCATGCCGATCCAAATAAAATAAAAATTTAAATTGGCTTTATATTATACTTCCTCAGGTCAAGCTCGGTTTCATGCCGATCCAAATAAAATAAAAATTTAAATTGGCTTTATATTATATTTATCTCCTAACAATTCAACTATCAACCGATCCAAATAAAATAAAAATTTAAATTGGCTTTATATTATATTTATCTCCTAACAATTCAACTATCAACGTAAAAATTTAAACTAGGTGTAGCCTATTCAAACAAACATAAAAAAAATAAATAATCAAATTATAATCGAGGAAAAAAATTTAGTAAGAAAATAACAAAAAATACTTAATCAAAGTGAGCAAAAATTATCAAAGGGTAACCGATGAACAAATTTTAGTAAAAAAATAAACCAAAAATACCTATTCATAGTATTTAACCACGTGCATTGCATGTCAATAAAATCTAGTGGATTAAAAAGCAGCAGTCATCCTGTTTTATTCCGTAGTTTTGAAATAAGTCAAAACGTCAAGACATGCATCACAATAAAGGACCTTTTTGGTATATATCAAAGTATAGTCTCATAGGTTTTAGAGCTAGACTAGAACTTATGAATAGGGCTGTCCATTTGGGCCCAAGACCCGAGCCCAGGCCTGGTGTCCGGACCGGACCCGGCCGGGCCGGGGGATTAAAAAGCAGCAGTCATCCTGTTTTATTCCGTAGTTTTGAAATAAGTCAAAACGTCAAGACATGCATCACAATAAAGGACCTTTTTGGTATATATCAAAGTATAGTCTCATAGGTTTTAGAGCTAGACTAGAACTTATGAATAGGGCTGTCCATTTGGGCCCAAGACCCGAGCCCAGGCCTGGTGTCCGGACCGGACCCGCAGGACCCGACCCGGTCAGAACGATCATCACAACTATTTTTTGACTTTTGACCAAAATACCCCAAAAAATAGTCAAAATAGACAAAATTTGAGGGTATTTTGGTTATTTGGATAGGGGGCTGCCTCTGTAAATCGAGTGAGTTTTCATTTGTTTTTCTCAGCCAAAACTCATCTACATCTCTCTAATACTCTCTAATACTCTTTAATACTCTCTAATGCTTTCTTATTCTCACTTTTGCTCTCTAATTCTTCAATCAAATGACTTACTTTTCTGATAATGAAGAGCAAATCTCAACTCTCGATGTTGAAACGAGTCCTAATACTCCTACTTTAGGAGCTACGGTTACTCCTCCTACTGACATTGATCATGAAACCGGTGATGATGATTCTGCACCTAGAGCTCCTAAAAGCCGAGATCCGATGTGTGGAACTTTTTCGAGAAGATAGAAGTCACCAGGGATCAACACGGTAGGCTTCTCACCGAGAAGGTTAAATGGGCGTTGTGTGGCCATATTTTCCAAGCTCATCATAAAAACAGTACCAACCACCTCAAACGCCATTTAGAAAAGCACAACAGATGTCAGACAATACCTTAAGGTGCTATCCGACAATCATTACTCTCCCAATCCTCATCCTCCGGTAGTCTCGGTAGTTGAAACTATGACGCAATTGGAGCCAAGAAATACGTCATTAGGTTTATTATTCTTAAAAACATTCCTTTTAAATTAGTAGAAGATGATGAATTTGAAGATATGTTTACAGATGGTTTTTATCCCCCATTTAAAAAATTTTCTCGTCAATCTTGTCAACATGATATGTTGAAATATTATCACAAGGAACAAGCAAAAATAATTTCTTATTTTTAAAGTTTAAACTGTAAATTTTTTTAACTTCTGATATTTGGACATCTAAAGCACAAACTAGTTATTTATGTATCACAACACACTGGATTGATGATAACTGGCAAATGTTTAAAAGAGATATTTGTTTTATTGCATTTGAAGATTCACCTAGTGGTATTAATATTGCAAATTTAATAATAGAAGAACTTATAAAAATAAAAATTTTAGAAAAAATATTTTTTCTTTTACTAGATAATGCAAGTAATAATAATGTAGCTATTGATCATATCAAGGTGGCCGGGTCTGGGCTTGGCCCTAATCCGGGCCCGGACTCAGCGGGGAGGTCAACAACGGTCGGACCGGGCCAGACAGGACCCGACCCGGTCAGAACGATCATCACAACTATTTTTTGACTTTTGACCAAAATACCCCAAAAAATAGTCAAAATAGACAAGGTGGCCGGGTCTGGGCTTGGCCCTAATCCGGGCCCGGACTCAGCGGGGAGGTCAACAACGGTCGGACCGGGCCAGACAGGACCCGACCCGGTCAGAACGATCATCACAACTATTTTTTGACTTTTGACCAAAATACCCCAAAAAATAGTCAAAATAGACAAAATTTGAGGGTATTTTGGTTATTTGGATAGGGGGCTGCCTCTGTAAATCGAGTGAGTTTTCATTTGTTTTTCTCAGCCAAAACTCATCTACATCTCTCTAATACTCTCTAATACTCTTTAATACTCTCTAATGCTTTCTTATTCTCACTTTTGCTCTCTAATTCTTCAATCAAATGACTTACTTTTCTGATAATGAAGAGCAAATCTCAACTCTCGATGTTGAAACGAGTCCTAATACTCCTACTTTAGGAGCTACGGTTACTCCTCCTACTGACATTGATCATGAAACCGGTGATGATGATTCTGCACCTAGAGCTCCTAAAAGCCGAGATCCGATGTGTGGAACTTTTTCGAGAAGATAGAAGTCACCAGGGATCAACACGGTAGGCTTCTCACCGAGAAGGTTAAATGGGCGTTGTGTGGCCATATTTTCCAAGCTCATCATAAAAACAGTACCAACCACCTCAAACGCCATTTAGAAAAGCACAACAGATGTCAGACAATACCTTAAGGTGCTATCCGACAATCATTACTCTCCCAATCCTCATCCTCCGGTAGTCTCGGTAGTTGAAACTATGACGCAATTGGAGCCAAGAAATACGTCATTAGGTTTATTATTCTTAAAAACATTCCTTTTAAATTAGTAGAAGATGATGAATTTGAAGATATGTTTACAGATGGTTTTTATCCCCCATTTAAAAAATTTTCTCGTCAATCTTGTCAACATGATATGTTGAAATATTATCACAAGGAACAAGCAAAAATAATTTCTTATTTTTAAAGTTTAAACTGTAAATTTTTTTAACTTCTGATATTTGGACATCTAAAGCACAAACTAGTTATTTATGTATCACAACACACTGGATTGATGATAACTGGCAAATGTTTAAAAGAGATATTTGTTTTATTGCATTTGAAGATTCACCTAGTGGTATTAATATTGCAAATTTAATAATAGAAGAACTTATAAAAATAAAAATTTTAGAAAAAATATTTTTTCTTTTACTAGATAATGCAAGTAATAATAATGTAGCTATTGATCATATCAAATCATCTTTGCTATTGCCATGTCATGGTGATATTTTTCATATTAGATGTATGTGTCATATTATAAATTTAATTGTTCAAAGTGCATTTGGTGAAATTAAATTCATGATAGAAAATGTTAGGACAATAACTTATGCTCATAATGCTTCTGAACAAAGACTTAAAAGATGCAAATAATTGTGTAAAAGAAAAAATTTTAAATCCAGATTAATTCCACAAGATGTTGACCATAGGTAGAATTCTACCTATGTAATGTTAAATGTAGCAATAGAGTATAAAGAAATTATAAATAATTTTATTGCTTTCTATACTTCTGGTTCTAGCTCTGGTAATATGTATGGAATAACTGAGGATGAATGGTTAGTTATATATCGTATAAAAGTAATGTTACAAGTTTTTTATGATGCTAGTATGTTACTATCTGGCTGTTATTATCCAACTATTATTCAAGCTGCTTTACAAGTTTTAAATATTCAATTTTTTAATAATTATCGTATAGATAATTATTTTAGAAATATGATTTTTAAACGGAAAATAAATTTAATAAACATTTTAGGTATATTCCTATTATTTTTGATTTGGGGGTTCTTATTGATCTATGTTTGAAGGATGTTGGCCTTCGAAATTTGTTAAATTCTTTGTATGGTAACATGATAATAGACATTGATGATGGTCAAACTATTACTGCTCTTACTCATCATAATACTATTAGAACTTATTTTTAAATATTATATGATGAGTATGCAACTAGATATGGTGTAAGTACACATCAGCCTACATCTTCTGCTTCTACGAGTTCAAGTTGGGGCAAAGGTAAGAGTTTTAATAGGAAATTATTGATAGCTCAGCTAAGTGGTGGATCTGGATCATCAATGGAAGTTTCTGAAATTGAACAATATTTAACTGCATATTTAGTTAAAAGTCAAAATAATAGTTTTGATATTTTGTAATTGTGGAGAATATATAGAACAGTTTCATATCCTATACTTTCTATCATGGCTCGTGACTTACTAATAGTCCGGGCTTCCATGGTAGCTTCGGAATCTGCCTTCAGCACAACAGAATATTTGATCGACGACCACAGGAAATCGTTAGATTCGTCTACCGTACAGACGATAATGTGCCTACAAGATTGGTGGAGGTATGAGAAGAAAACTCAAGACATCGATTGGATGACTAGTATTGAAGATAAACTTGAAGAGTTGAGAATAACAGATAGAGATAAAGAGTAGAAATTATTCATTAGCTAGTATTGAAGATAAACTTGAAGAGTTGAGAATAACAGATAGAGATAAAGAGTAGAAATTATTCATTAGTTTGTAATTTTTATTTCTTAGCTCAGTTGAGAATAACAGATAGAGATAAAGAGTAGAAATTATTCATTAGTTTGTAATTTTTATTTCTTAGCTCAAAAGTTGTGATAAATTATTTTAAAAAGAGTTGCAAATGATAGTGATATAGATGAGTAGGTGTCAACCTAGTTGGCATATATTCATCTATTGTGATGCGACAAATTTCAAAATAAATTAGTAATTGTTAGTGATTAACTGATTATTAATAAAGAGTTTATTTTTATTATTTTAATTGCTATGATTTTTTGTATTTGTAAATTATATAATGACAAGTGATTAATAATAAGATTGATTTTTTATCAAAATTTTGCTTAATTTATTATTATTTACTCTTGACTTTTTTTTTTAAAAAGGGGAAAAAAGAAAATGCGCTGCCCACTCGGGCCCAGGTCCGGGCCCGGACTCTGCTTGGGCCAACCGTGCCCGGGTCCAATTTGCTAGGCCGGGCTGATCCGTTTGGACAGGCCTACTTATGAAGATACTTGGTTAGTTATGAGATAGTCCCTAATTAGCCTTGTTCATTATAGGGCAAACAACTCGATCATGAAGGCAACTGAGAGTTGATTTGTTTGGAGACAGGGAATGACATAAATTCGACATGAGATCTCAAGCTCTGGCCAGCTTGTAATAAGTTTGCCTTGTCGGAAGGAAAGGACATTATGTGATTCATTGTGTTTTTTGGGTGGTTTACACATAGAAAAGCAACATGAGCATATATTCCTTCTTAGATTATGCCGCTTTGTACAAAGCAAATGCGAATGTGAATGTGAATGAAGGCAGGGAGCATAGTTTGAGCGAAACACAATCGTCAACATGTTGAACTTAAGCTAGCAGTTTCGGAGCATATGTATAGATAGATGGATGCATACAAATCAGACACGTTTCAAATACGATGCTTATTATATCTGTATTTGTTTAACAATCACGAATACAAAATATAAATACAAATATGTCTTATTAAGTGAATTCATATTCATATCCGTTAAAATCCTATACGAATACTAATATACATGCGGATACGGATGCAGATATTAAACAAATATAAAAACACTAGATAATATTGAAAAATATATAATCATATGATACAATAGAGTTCATTAAAGGGCATTTAACCTGTGACAATCCTCATGTCACCTTCCGAGTTTTATGGTATAGTGGCAAAGTTCTTTAAGAATTATTTAATTCATACCCAAATTCAATATTGATGTATACGATATGATTTTTTTTATAGAGCATCATTATGTGTGTAGTTATTAAAATGGATAAAATAGTGTAAATAATGAAGCATAGACCCTAGTGAAGAAGAATTTTATATTACCATATGATTATAATATATAGCAGTAATTTAGAGAATCAAAACATTTAGTATAATCATGTTTACTAAAAATATTGCCAATAACATGGATGAGAATCTCAACGTAAGATTTGATGCACAAATACACGAGTCATGCTATTTACAAACAAATAAAAGTAGAATACAAGTTGCCGTTTATTTGATATTTTATTTTGTAATTATATTTTCAATTGGATTTCCCATGCTAACATATGAGTACACTAATGACAGTTTAAGATTTAAAGATTAAATACGCTACTAATTTAACTGCTTTCTCAAAAACAAGACAAGCGTATAGCTTGGTGATTGTATTTCAAATTTTTTTGGTGACATCAATTATATTTAATGGTATTAGTTGTAGGTACATCATTTTTTTAACTAAGAGACTATATAGTGGGACTTACGACATGGTCCAAGATAAGAGGGTTATGTGAAATTGGATAGAATACATTTAAACACTCTGAAGTATCTATATCATGAATAACTCAGCAATTACTGATTGAATCTACATCAAAGTCAGTACAACTCACTGATATAACAGCTCACCTGCTGAAAGGAAAAAAGTCGTGCATGTAGCCCACTTATCCAGTATGATTGCACTTAACCAGCCCAGCCGCCTTGGCTGGCACCAACGCAAGTGAGAAAAGACCTCTCTTGTGCCCACCACAAGCAGTACCAAAGGCAATACGAGCACTAGGGAACCCCCCAACCCCACCACCACCACCACGACGACCACGAAAAAACTATAGATTCAATAGTCTCACAGGTAATATACGAATTTAGCTGGTTGGATTTCTACTTATCGGCCGAAGTCTGGATGTACGCAGTGGTATTAAATATTTTAAGAATACACATTAAATGACTAATCAGTGTACTTAAATCTGGAGTTAATCTGGAGTTATTCTGATACCATCTTATAGTCCCTATCACTACAAAAAAACTCCGAAGTTGTGGTTAGGATTGAAGGTTATTAGTTTAATGTTGTAACAAACCATATATTGCCATTCTCACGAGTAATCTTGTGTACCGTTAATCGGTTAATTAACCTGATTTTGAGTCTAAACCAAATATCACGTCGTGATAATTAACAATTGTGAGACGGTATGACATGTCAATTACCACCCTCAGATCCTGGTCCCAATCATTTTCTCGACACACTTATTTGAGAGAAATCGACCAAGTTTAAGATATTAGTTATTTATAACCCTAACTGCTATTTGAACTTATCATTCTTTCTTAAACCTTCTAAATATGGGAATACAGTTGTCCATGACTGACGAATTTCTCTCTCACTCCGTCTGAGACAACATAAGTCATTGTCACAGTGTGTAGTTCTACAAAGAGTCAACTCAAACCCTAATTCACGATCACGAGCAAATAGTGGCTCAAGCTCAAATGAGATATACATGGATTTGTCTCTCGTTTAGATTTTCCATTTATATGAACGAATATATTATGGTAGGTAGTCTATGTCATCGATACTGAAGCAAAAAATCTTCAAAATTAGCCAAATTATTCCCGAGACACGAGCTAAAATTTGATGAATTGAGAATAATTAAGAAGCATCTGTATCTTATTATGGCAGTCTGAACCAAGAAGCTCATGGCGCACGATAGGAGAAGGGGCGCAAGCACATTTGATTCATGGCAGGGGATGTGATGTGATGCGGCGACTTCTTGTCTCTTTGTCATTTTTTGATAGAGAAAATGTATCTATTACTAAATGTATATCCTATAAAAATAACTTATAAGTATGTTTGGATTACAAAGTTAGCACAAATATTTGGCAAAAAAGGAAGGGCTAAGGAGGTTAATCCCTCTATATTTTAAGAAAATACCAATTTTAATCTTATGAAATTAAAAGGTTTTAATAATTATTAGTTTACCAAAATAAATAGAATTTGAATTTTCACTCATATAAATTAGAGAAGCATTTTACTTTGCATAATATTTCAATATATGGTTGTTGAGAAGCAAAATAAAAATCAACTAAAATTAGTAAATACCAAGAATATATTTCAAGATCAACTAAAATAAACTTGTATAGCTAAATTTCAAAAAAAAAATATTTCAACCAAGGAACAACTATATAAAGTTTCTTGTGAATACTAGATTGTGATGTCGAAATTCCAGAAATTGTGTATAATTCAGAATATTACAACAAATGTCAAATGTATAACAAAGATTAGTATAAACTCGTTCATCTAAATCAATATATTTGAATTTCTTATATTAGATTAATATATTTTCTAAGTAAATGAGGATGAAAATGATATAACCTTTGGAGGAATATTTCGTATCATACATTTTCTAAATAAATGGATAATACATCTTTGAAGGATTATTGATCACAACCTATATATGTAACTGTGCAAGATGATTCATTCGGAGAGGCCCCAAAACAAATGGCTGCATATAAGCTATTCACCAGCGACATATTAAGATAGTTTTATGGGAAGGAAGTAATCTTCCTTCTTTTCTAATAATATCTTTCCCTCCATTGTAAATTAGTTATTAGTTATTGTAGAAATATCTTTCTATTTTTTATTTAATTACAACTGATACCCTTGTTGAGGAGACGGAACATTATCTCTTGTTCTGCCTCTTTCCGCGGAATAGTAAACCCGTGCAGTTAGGGTTTGCCGTTCAGTTATCTAGTCTTAATGGGTTTGTTAATCCATACTTTAATTTTATTTATTGAAGGGTTAAGAAAGGGTTAAACCCCCTTAACTCCTATTTTAACAAATTGCCAAATGAGGCCTTTGAGTTTAATCTTACCGGAGCTTGCCACGTCAACTCTTCTCTTCTCAAATTTTTTTTTTTGCTACTTGTACCCAGTCTAAACTATTTGTTACTAAATGTATAAACTAAAGCAAAATCTTTGAGTTTAACCTTTCCAGAGCTTGCCACATTAACTCTTCTCTTCTCAAAATTTTTTATCACATGTACCTAATCTAAATTGTCCATCTTTTTTTTTGGTAAATGAAAAAAATTTATTCATCACCAATATGTAAAGTTTTTTGTACATCAAGAATCTCAAGAACATGTAATTGAGATAACAAATCAAAACCTATAGCTAAAGCTCAAGACCTAGCTATAACAAAAACAAAGAAACAGTTACAAAACCTGCACACAAACACTGTGCCTAGCTTCAGATTTATCTCTTGGGCCAACTCCCAGTAGTAACATCTTCATCTTCTTCTCTTTATGGTCCCTATACTTAATCTGGACCAGGCAATCAAGAATACTACCAGCAGTATTATCTAAACCAGATTATCATGAACTTAATCAGATAGTCCTGTACACAACCAAAGTGCACATAACCCCACAGAAAAGTGAAATTATCTGCAGGGAGGGGCTTCAAGCTTTCAGCACCTGATTCATTATGCACAAGCATCAATAAGCTCATCTCTACCAAACGTGCACAATGTGCACAGTGTATAACCTGAACAAAGAAACCAACAACTAGATCCAGGAACAATATGCAGACTATAGGGATAAAATCCAGTCTTTATGTTCAGATGAGAGCTTGTTATTATTGAGGATGTTGGTTAGAATTTTCATTTTAATGCTCTTGATTAGCTGCTCAGTATTATGACTTCTTTGATTAAAAATTCTATCATTTCTTTCTCTCCAAATACAATAAACTGCAGCTGAAAATGCCATTCTCTTGGTTTTTTTGTTTAAAATCTTTCCCCTTCAACCTGTAATTGAACCAATTAACCAACAGCTCCCATTCACATGTCCTCCAATTAAAGTTAAACCATTCCATAATCCCATTCCAAACATCCTTAGAATACTGACACCTGAAAAATAAGTGATTACGATCCTCTGATTCAGCCCCAGAGCATAAACAACATTTGTTAACCTGAATTATACCCCTCCTTTGCAGTTTATCCTGAGTAAGTAGTCTGTCCTGAATAGTGAGCCATAGTATAAAAGAATGCTTAGGGTAGTTAAGCTTCTCCCAGACTGTTTCATACTAAGGCACTTGAGTTGTTACTGGACATAGACAATGATACAGATCTGATAAATGGACTTTAGACTCTTTGTAGCATGAATTAATCTTTTGCCTCAGGTTCTCAACACCTCCACATGATGTTATCATTTTATCTCTGACCTTAAGCAGCTGTTTCCACATCCAAGAGTCACCTTTTTTCATCTCAACTGTCTAGATATCTGTATTTCTTAAATAGTTCACATGAACTCATTTGATCCACAAAGCCTCTTTATTGTTATGAATGTACCAAAGGGTTCTCAAGGCTGAAGCATTACTCCAAATTTCAGCAGAAAAAAATCCCTAGGCCTCCATACTTTAACCCAAGACAAATCTTATCCCATGAAACTAGTGAAGTTTTATGAATCTGATCTGTTTTTCCCCAGAGAAAAAAAATCTGCATAGCTCATCTATCTTTTGAAGGACTTTCATTGGAAGAACATAACTGGAAGACCAGTAGATTTGAATTCCTAAGATGATACTTTTAATAATATGTAGTCTTCCAGCATAAGACAGACTACTAAGCTTAGTACAGGTCTGAAGTTGGCTAGTAATCTTTGTGAAAAGAGGGCTGCAGTCTGCATAAGAGAGTCTCTTGCATACCAGAGGCACCCCTAAATATCTGATTGGTAATGTGCCTTCAGGAAAATCCAATTGAGCATGAATGAATTCCTTGACTGAATTATCAACTCCCCCATAAAAAAATTGAACATTTGTTTGAATTAGCCTCTAAACCAGAGATGGCACTGAAGTTGGAGAAGCATTGATAGATTTTCTGAACTGAGTAAGGCTCACCTTTACAGAATAAAAGTGGCACTGAAGTTGGAGAAGCATTGATAGATTTTCTGAACTGAGTAAGGCTCACCTTTACAGAATAAAAGAAGGTCATCCGCAAATATCAAATGGATAGATTTTCTGAACTGAGTAAGGCTCACCTTTACAGAATAAAAGAAGGTCATCCGCAAATATCAAATGACTTATCTTAAGATTACCACATTTAGGATGGTATTTGAAGGCTCTGTCATGCTTCAAAAGATTTAGGCTTCTTGAGAGATATTCCATACCAAGGATGAACAAGTAAGGTGACAAGGGATTACCTTGCCTTAGACCCCTTTCTCCTTTAAAATACCCATGGAGAGAGCCATTTAGGGAAATGGAATATTTCGGAGAGGTTATGCAAGACATAATCCAACCAATCATCTTATTGGGGAAGCCCAGGCCAACTAGCATCCCTTTAATAAAACCCCAGCTGATTGTATCAAAGGCCTTTCTTATATCTATATTCATCATAATTCTCGGAGAAATATATTTTCTGTTATAATTCTTCATGAGCTCATGGGCTAGCATGATGTTATTTGTAATTTGTCTCCCTTTAACAAATGCACATTGAGCCTCACATACAAGATATCCCATGACAGTTTGAATTCTATTTGCAATGATTTTGGAGATAAATTTGTAGAGGCAGTTACAGCAAGATATAGGCCTGAAATCTGAGGGATTTTTTGGACATTGAACTTTGGGGATAAGAGAAATTAAAGTGGAATTTATTGCACCCAAGAGTTTACCAGATCTGAAAAAATCTTCAATAGCAAGAGTGACCTCATCTCCAATTATAGGCCATGAAGCCTTATAAAAAGAAGCACTGAATCCATCAGGGCCTGGAGCTTTATTATCATGAATGGAAAAAATTGCATTCCTAATTTCCTCTTTAGAAATAGGAGCAGACGGATTGCTGGCTTGAGTATCATCCAGGCAGGGGCCACTGTGAATGATATTTATATCTGGATCAATAGTTGCTACTGCAGTTCCCATGAGGTTTTTGAAAAAAGAGGTCAATTCATTAACAATCCCCTCCACCTCTGTTATTCTGTCACCCAGGTTGTTATAGAGCACTAGAATCTTATTATGGTGTCTATTCTTCTTAATAACTGAGTGAAAGAGGGTGGTGGACCTGTCACCCTTAAGACACCAATCTATTCTAGCTTTCTGAGAAAAGAAAGAAATTTCACAGGTCAAGAGTTTGTTATAAGTAGATAGGAGTACCTTGTCTTGACAAATATAGCTGGAATTCAGAGGATCCTCTTGTAATTTTTGCTGAATTTCTTCTAAAGCAAGCTTTGCTTTATAGACCTGCATACTTATGTTGTAGTAATGATTTTTGTTGAGGTCTTTTAGGGCTCCCTTCAGCTGCTTGAGCTTTGAGTTAACTGAGAACATTTTGTGTCCCTCAATGTGATTTTGCCATACAGTAGAGACTGTAGGAAGAAACTCATCATGCTTAGTCCACATTTTAAAAAATTTAAAAGGCTTTTTCCCCCTATATTCCTCTTCAAAGATAGATATCAAGGCTAGAGAGTGATCTGAGAAATTAGGAAGCAAGAACTCCATATAGCTTGAGTTATAAATGTGGATCCAGGAATCATTAATCAAAGTCCTATCCAATCTACTCCAAATCCTGATAGAAGAGTCTTGTTTATTATTCCAAGTGTAGAAACAACCTGTGGTTTTTAAATGAGATAGATGGCAGTCTTCAATGAAGGAGCATAAATCAACAGTGTCTGAATCAGTTAGAGGTGTTCCTCCAAGTTTTTCATCATTAGAGATCATAGAGTTAAAATCACCACAAAGAAGCCAAGGATTATTCCCCATAGACTGGTGAATAAGAGATAATTCAGTCCATAGCCTCTTTCTAGCCTCTGGCTGATTGAAGCCATAAATTGATGATATAGTACAATCAAATCTTCCATCTTTAGATTTGACAGTGCATGTTAAATTTTAAGGAGAGGAATATAAGATTTGAATATCTAGCACATTAGGATCCCATAACAGCATAATTCTAGCAGTGCCAGCACAATTCACATTGGAGGTCTATTCCCAGTTTCTAGCAATTCTTTTGGTGATTCCAGATAATTTTTCTTCCTTCAGTTTAGTTTCGAGAAGGCCAATAAAAGAGAGGTGATATTGCCTAATATGCTGCTTAACTAATTGTTGCTTAGGGGATTTATTTAGACCCCTCACATTCCAAAATATCAGATTCATCAAGAGGATTTTCCCCCTATCCAATGTAGAGGGATCAATATCACATTCCATATCAATCAGAGGAGTGAAAGAATGCCCTGAAGTATTCCTGTTTTGCACTTGTTTCCATGGATTTTCATAAAGAGCTGTGCCCATATATCTAATATTTTCCCCAAGGACAGGCTGAACATGCACAGAAACTTGCATAGATTTGCTCCTGCTAGAAACCTTGTTATCAAGGATTATCTCAGCACCATTTGATTATGATGAATCCCTATCATTGATAGACTGAACATGCACAACCTTCACAGGATTAGTAGAATTATTGGTGCTAGGATCCATAATTTCTGGATTATTTCCTAATCCAGAATAGGATTGTACAGCTTCAACTCCATTACTGACAATGCTTTTTCCAACTTTAGAATTAACATTGCTATTTCCAGCCTGAGCAGTATTGACTATGTGATCAGAAGTATCTTTTTTCTGTTTAGGAATCCATCTTTGAATAGTTGAGGATTTCCTACAAAATTTTGAATCATGCCCCAATTGCTTACAAAATTCACACCATGTTGGTTTAAGTTCATAAACCACTTTCTAGAAAAACTTTGATCCATCTGGCCCTTGAATCTGAATTTGATCAGGGAGAGTTGAGGGCATATTCACCTCTACTAGAACTCTAGCATAGGCCAATCTCTGCCTATTAGCCGTGAGTTTATCCGTAGTTATAGGGCGACCAATGATACTAGCAATCTTACTAATGCCTTTAGCATTCCAAAGATTCAACTTCAGTGCTGGCAATTGAATCCAAACTGGATATATACATTCCTTAGTTCTTTCAAAATCCTCTCCAATAGTCCAGGGCTTTAGAAGTATCGGTCTTGAACCAAAGAACCAAGGTCCACTGGTAAGAATATCATTCATATCATCTACATTCTTAAATTTGAACAAGAAAATGCCAGCCTTAAGCAGACAGATCTCTGGATTTGCTAAATTTGCCCAAGCTTTTTTAATAAAATTTTCCATGGCTTTGTATTTAACATTCAAACCAAGCACTTGACCAACTAGTGAAAATTTCCACATAGAAGCTCCTTTATTCCATTCTAATTCATCAAACATCACCGTATCATCAACATTGGATGGAAAATAGTTCATATCCAAGCCATTACCTGGTTTTCTGTTATCTTTAAAGAAACTCACCCAACTTTTATTTTCATTTCCCTTTTGAATCATTCCAGGTCCATATTCCTCCTTATTCACAGGATTCACAGATGAAGTCAAATTTGAATTCAGAGGAATATTAGAATTCACAGAATTTCCAGATTTCAATTCAGAATTCAAGGGAATAGAACTAGATATTCTTGGATCTGCAATTAAAGGTAAAGGAGTTTCAAGTTCAAGATCATCAGCCCAAGATCTTCTTCCAGATCCACTAGATTCACTAAGAGAAAGAGGAGATTTGCTAAGACTCCGAACCTGAACACCCGCTCACAGATCCTACGGAGTGGTTGAATCTAGGATCTCCTTCATGAGCTTCTTCTTCTTCTCACCTTGAGGACCAGTTGATCCCATAATGTCAGAGCTCAGTACTTCTTCATCCTCAGCAATACTGGTATCAAATTGATCAGCAGGAGGAAGCAAGCTCGAATTTGAAGCTTAAAGACCTATGCTGAAGATCTTTTTCCCACTATTTTTCTTCTTTTTTTGCCATTTTAATCACAGCAGAAGCGCAAATTAGCAGAGCCAAGATCGTCTCCTAAAATGCGCTATAACCGCTCAACCGTTTAACCTTTTTTGAATTTCTAGATAATGGCTCATTTGCTAAATTGTCCATCTTAATCTTAATTAACTAATAATAATAAAATATCTCACAACATCTTTATGTATTATGAAAATTTTATTAACTAATATCTTACAAAATCTTTATTTTTATATATGGAAACTTATTAACTAATATATATTACCGATTCTTTACATATGTAAAATCTTAATTACAGAATTAAAGAAAATCTATATTAATAACATATTATGGAAAATCTTTATTTATATGTTAACAAAAAATTACATCTTAATTAGTACTCATCAAGTAATATCTTATCAAAATTTTATATTAATATATTGTTACGAAAAGTCTTAATTTATATATATGTATATATATGTGTGTGTGCGCATATATATATGTATGTATGTAGTATATACACGCACACAGAGACATACATATATAGATGTACATATGTGTGTGTGTGTGTACACATCTAAACATCTATACATCTATATATGTATATATGTATATGTATGTATGTGTATATTCCAACACAGAGGGGACTTTTGAATCTCTGATCTGAGCTCTCTAATCATATGCTATCTTAAGCAATTCCACTAAAGAATTCACGCAGTTCTTCATTTCCCCACTCAAGTTCACTAGCTGACTTGATCATCGAAAGAACCAAGCCCTGTCTTCTCACGAGCTATTACTTGTGCAGACTTCAGCTACTCTCCTTAGAACCGGATATTCGCGGAAGAAAGAGGTCCCTCATCAACTTCACCCCTATCGATGTAATTGACTGTTTGATCACCTAACATCAATAGTTTGGCGCCCACCGTGGGGATACTTTATTTTTTGAGAAAACATGTCTGGTTCTGAAGATAGGGCTGGTCAGTCTCGCCTTGAAGAACCACATTAGAGCTACGTTACTCAAGTCCAGCTTGAAGAAACATCTCAGAAGATTTTGTTTTGTAATGTAACATGAAAAAAATCCCCGCAGCATTACGCGTGTATAACACTAGTATACACACACACACACATAGAATAATGGGTATGCTTGGTACCAAGCACAAGTTTTTGTGCTTGGTAGTGAGGTGGCATATTCTCATCCACTCATTAAAATCGAGATCCACATTCACATGTGTAGGAGAGTGGTTAGGAATTGGAATGAGTGGATGGGAATAGGACACCTCACTACCAAGCATAAAATTTTCCTTCGGTACCAGCAATATAATAGTAATATATATATACTATATGTATATATATATACTATATGTATGTATATATATATATATATATATATATATATATATTATATATATATATATATATATATATATATATATATATATATAATATATATTTATATATATATATATATATATATATATATATATATATATATATAATATATATATATATACTATATATATATATATATATATATATATATATATATATATGTGTTATATATATATATAAATACATATATATATATATATAGTATGTTATATATATATATATATATATATATATATTATATATTATATATTAAATATATATATTATTATATATATATATATATATATATACATACACACACACATACACACACACACGTGTTATTATATATATATATATATATATATATATATATATATATATATATATATATATATATATATATATATATATAATATATTATACTTCCATATATATATATATATAGTATATAGTATATTATATATATACCTAGTATTATATATATATATAATATATATATATATATATATTATATATATATAATATATATATATATATATATATATATATATATATATTATACTTATATATATATAATATATATATAATATATTATATATATATATATATATATATATATATATATACTATATATATTATGAATTAAATGGGTATCCTTGTCAATAGCGAGGGATTTCCTCATTGACGCCCCTCTAAAATCACATGATGAGCGATGTTGTGCGGATGATTTCCGCTCCGTTGACACTTGATTACATATCTCTAAAACCCCAATACACCAGTTTGGCCGGTGCAACCCAGTCTTCGTTTTGACCCTTCATCCACTACGTATCAATTTTAACGGTTTGAATGAATAGAACTTTTCACATAGGCTCGATGGAGGGTCAAACGACGACGGATTCACCCAACTTGGTTGTGTGTTGGGGTTTTAGAATATGTAGATCAGTTCACAGCGAGCGGCATCATCCACAATGTCGGCCTCAATCATGTGCATTTTAGAGGCGTCAAGACGAGAAAGATTCCCCTCACATATGACAAGGATACCATTAATACTCTCTCTCTCGTCTACTCTCTCTCTCTATATAATATTATATATATATATATATATATACTATATATATATATATATAGATATATATATAACGTGTCATATGATGATACGTGTATAATACATGTATATCATATATCATATATATATACGTGATGTGTGTGCATATATCTATATAATATATATATATATATATATATTAGACACACACACCGTATTTATATATGTATATATATACCACATATTATATACGCATATATATATAATATATATATATACTATACTATATAATATATATATATATATATATATATATTATATATACTTATATATATATATATATATATATATAATTATATATTTATATGATATCGTGTGTGTGTGTGTGCTGGTGTGGTGCTCGTGTGTGCGTGTGGTGTGTGTGTCCGTGTACATACATACATACATACATACTCTGTGTGTGTGTGTGTGCTGTGTCTCTCTCGTCTATAATATATTATATATATTAGTATATATATATATATACTTATATAATATATATACATACATACATACATACATACATACATACTAGTGTATTACCTAGAAAACTTTGCCAACAATTCTTTTGTTGCTGATATTTCATCTCACTAATATGCTTGTTAATATTTGTTAAAACACATTATTATATACATAATTAAGAACAATTAATAAAGATAAAAAGGTCTATCCAGATAACTTGCCATTTATGAAAGTCTAGAAAAATAGCTCGGTTACAGCCCAATATTGATACAAAACACCCTAGAAATAACATCATTCAACAAATATCCCGACTAAAATTAGTAAAGGATGCAATTGTAAAAAATCATAAATAAATCGTGTCATGATTTCTTTACCAAACATATTCTTTCATACATAAATAGATTATTAAATTATATTCCAAAAAACAAATAATAAATGCAAATCTTAGTTTTTTCACTATCATCATACTTGCATATCACGAATGTCAAATCCCCGACTCTTTCGTCCTTCTTTCAAGAATGCATCATCAACATAAAATTAATAAAAACCAATTAAATTTTTTACCTGAAAAGCAAAGCAGCCATCTTTGAGAAGAAGCAATAAGCACCCATTTGAACAACTAATTTGACATAAGATATGTCACCATTTAAAGTCTCCCTATGATTACAAAATTAAAGTTAAGGAATATGAAATTGTTATACTTAACCAAAAACGAAAGAAAATCTCTATATGCGACAAAATAAGAAGAAAAAGACTATAATCAAAAGTTAGAATGAAAATAAGAAAAGGCATGTTACATAAGATACAAAGGAAGCATAAAATTCCACCCCCCCCCCCCCCCCCCCTCATTTTGGCAGCCTCAAGGGAAGTTGCAATTAGATGTGGAAATAGGAATTATAAGAAGGTATTGCAATAAAAGAATAAAGAATTAGTTTGATTTAGAAGAAAAAAGTGGAATTTTGAAGGATGGGATTATAGCAAAATGTGGTAAGTCAATAAAAACAAAGGAATGAAATATAAAGAGGGATAACATATCAATTAATGAGGTAGGGTGAGAGATTATGGTCAAGGTTAATATATGACAGGTTAGAAGCCAATTGTCTAAAATTATGCATGTAGGAAGGTTAAGAGCCAATTTTCTAAAACTATGCCACGTGTCATCTAGGGTTTTGTTTTAGTGTATGTGTGTATATATATGTATGCATGTATGTATATCTTAATTAATATCTTATCGAGTAATATTTTTTTGAAAATATCAAAATCTGGAATATGTATATGTAAGCCGTACATCTTAATCTTAATCTTTATTAACTAATAATTGAAAATATTACTCACAAAAAATATTATTTTCATAATATCTTACATAATTGTAGACGTCAAAAATTGCCTATAGGTTCCCGCACACAGCTCAAAATAAAAGGAAGGCGATGAACGCCATCACTTGAGTCAAACGAGATTATCCGGTGCTATAAAAGAGCTAACGCATGCACGAAGAAAGTCAATAAAGTGTACGAGTCAACAAAACGACGAAATACGTAAAACAGCAGAACAAGACCAAACCGGAAAAGCCCCTGGTGGCCGAGTTGCATCAAAACAACTCGGCCAAGGCAAGATGGCTCGGCCAAGGCCGAGCCACCTTGAAGTGGCTTGGCCAA
>NC_033799.1:74982523-75000442 GCF_001876935.1 Asparagus officinalis | reverse complement strand
ACAGCCACCCCACTCGCGCTTAGAAGTGCCCAAAACACGTTTTTGACGGTTTTTTTCTCTAGATTTGTTCGTTTCAAAGCCTCCCAACTGCTTTAAGACTATCCCTAAACATGGCTAAGCGGTTATTAACTAAGGATAAGGTCAAATCATTAATTTTTATCCTAAAACGTTGCATACGAAGTCTATAAATATAAGCCTAGGGTCCTATATGCAGGGGATCTGAAATTTAGGCGAGGTGATGTCCCTGTGAAGAGTGAATCACAAATTTCAAAGAGGCTAGCAGATTTTGGCGAAGTTCTTCAGCATAAAGAGTGAGAGTTCGAGAGATCTGAGGTCCAATTCCCTTTTCTCCAGATCAAACTTAGTTTTAATCTCGAGAGGAGTCGTAATCTCACTTGGTTGAGATTATCACTTTTGCGATTGTTTTCTTTGTGAAGCAAGAGCATTGAATTTTTGTTCTGTTAACTGGATCTGATCCGCGATGGTCTAAGGACTATCGTGTTCCTAACACAGCTAAAAATCCCACGTAAGTAGCGGGTGATAAACGTCCTCTGCATGTATTTCTAGAGAGTTGTATTTTTCTTATTTTTATTGTGTAAGAAAGTCTTATAAAAAGACTAATTTTACTTTGGATCTGTAATATATAAACGTGTAATGGATTTGACAAATAAACCAACTTTCGATGCAAACACGCTGATGACCATAGAGGGAGCTAACAGTCTTGCTGCAGAGACTGTCGTGTCACAACCACGGATCAAGATCCCAGTTGAAGAAGAGGTCGAGTACGAGTTCGACCATGCCAAGTTTGAAGAATACCTCTCCTCCTCCTCATCAAGATCTTCCTCGTCCCACAAGTACAAGAAGATATCAGCAGTAAAGAAGGCTCGGTGTGACTCTCTTCCAATTGTTACTAAGGTATCCCCTCATAATGCTCCTCCGGTATCCAATGAAGCCGAGATTTCAGATCACAACGACTCTTATTCAGTCCAGGAGTTGTTTAACGAAGGCGCGCCAATTCTGACAAAGAGGGCTTGTCAGAGGCAACGTCAACGCCTTGCACGTTAGCTTGCTAAAGCCTTGGAGACAGTTGACGGGATCTATTATCATACGGATCTAAAGTTTAGGGAGCGCCAAGCGCCTCAACGGCAAGCAAATGACCCATCCTCCAAGCCATCGGCCAGCGAATGAGTTCGTATCAAAATGACTCGTTCAACTCTCGAGGAGCGCATCCAAAAGCACCACAAGCGTGTCTTAGCACGAAAGACATAAGACACGAAGGAGGCCAAGAAACCACCAAAACCATGCCATGAATGGAGGTAGAAATCCAAAACAGCGACTAGGACAAGTGCCGAGACACTCAAAAATTACGAGCCAACCAAGCATGGCCAAGGCTGAGCCACCTCAAGCTGGCCTGTGCCATGGCCGAGCCAGCTCAGTCTGGCCGACACTTGCCTCGCCTCCCGCGGTCATTTCTGAGTCCCCGTCCGCTTTTGTTCCTGTTCAAGTTGATCCAGTACCTTTAGTGAAGTCCCACGGCAGTGTGGATCTTTCCTAATTCAAGATGAAGATCACAGATCACCTTGGTCCTTTGCACGGGGATCGAAGTAAACTTTCGGTTAGAGAACGCTTGGGCCCAGTGAATGAACCTCAAACAACTCACTGGATTGGGGGTTATACACGACCTCCTAACAAGACCATTCATGTAATCGCCTGCTTAGGGGTGCGTACAGAAGACTAGGAGCCTATTAAGGATGCACCCTCACGAGGGTGTGGTCCCAAACGCGCGACTCCTGTGAACGCCAACAAGGCGTTACCTATTCAAAAGAAAATGTGTCTGTCGAATAACAATGTTATACCTGGAGACTCAAACCAACAGTTGATATGTTGCTCCGACTACAACGTCAATGAGTTGTACTATCGGGCTGGGGGTACGAATAAATCTCAAAAGAGAAGTACTCTAGAGTTAGACTCTCACTGCCCTTATGAGAGGTTAATCAGGACAGTATTATCAGAGTATAGCTACCCTAAGACCGCTCCACGGAGGGTCTCGGTATTCGAGAGAATCTCCATCGAAGTGTCCAAATCTAAATCAAGACACTTCTACAAGAAGAAATCTGTCGATTATGATGATGAGATTCCAGAAGTTACCATTAATGTCGCCGATAAAGGAAAATCGACAATGTGTTATAGTCCTGACTCTTTCTCGGAGGCATCTCAACACATCGCTTGGTTACGATCAGGAACTAGACGACCTAGACCAGATAGAGAACACTCCTCAGAGGATGAAACATCAGATGCAAATTCCGTGATTGCTTCTGACAATACAGTATTCAGAACAGGACAATCTCGTGAGGCGTTCATGATCAATGCCGAACAAATAACCAAAATCCTCGAAGACGCTCTGGCCAAATAGAAAGAGAACTTCAAATTTGAAATGGAAATAACTGTGCAATGGATAAGGGAGTTGCATGATCAACAGATTCAAGCCTTATCAAATCAGTACGGTGAATCTAGTCATCATAATACTACCAATCAGGTAGATAGTAATTCGAAAGTTGAAGAAAATATCAACGATGATACCCCTCCTGTTGACCAAAATGCTAGGGGTGGTCCCACTGAGGATAACAATGCTGAGGGTGGTCCAGTTGTTCCTCCTCGAAATCGCCCAAAGAAGAATACAGGTGAGGTTGAGAAAATGAAAGACCTGGAGAGTAAGATCAACGAATTAATGTCCACTCAAGAGGTAAAGAAGACTGGTATTCCATGTCCCTACCCAAGGGAGTGGGAGTCAATCCCGTATCTGGTAAAGTTCAATCTAATTAACTTCACGCCGTTTGACGAAAAGGGCTCACCTACTCAACACCTAATTTACTTCAATTCCTGCCTGGGTGTGATCTCCAACAATGAACCTTTGATGGTCCGGTTATTCGTTAGCACCCTTCACGGAGCTGCCTTCGATTAGCACCACTGTCTTAAGCTAGGAAGTATCAACAGCTGGGATGACATGGAAAGCTCGTTCCTTAACAACTTCTTCGACGATGACACTGAAGGTATCGATCGGAGCCCTTTTGGATGAGAAGCAAAAGGACGGGGAGTTAGTTGATAGCTTTGTTAAACGCTTCCGCAACAAGGTAATGAATTACAGGGATCCTGCCATAGAGGAATTTATCTTATAGACAGTCCCTAATAATCTCTCCATTGATGTGTTAGAAGCCTTGGAGGTCGTGCCATCCACAACATGGAAAGAATTTAAACTGCACGGGAAATAGGCCGAATGCTTTCTCAAAAAAAAAAAAACTTGAAAGAGGCCAACAAACGACTAACCCTCCAAACTCGATTTTTTGCTTCTCGTGGTAAGGGAAAGGCACATGCAGCGGCCGTTAACACTAATCAGACGTCACAACAACAACCTCAAAAGCAGCAAAGGACTCTGGATCTAAAACTCCAAAAAAAGTACTCTTTCAAGGATGAAAAGGTTCCAGCTATCTTTAAATACCTCCTTGAAAACAATAAAATCAAACTGTCACCTATTACAAATCAGGAGGAAGCTGATAACACTTCAGATCCAAAGTACTGTGCGTACCACAGGAGGATCCTTTATCCCACCAAAGCTTCATTCTCTCTTAAAAATAATATTCAAGCCTTGATTGACGTCGGCATCATAACACCGAAATGAGTCGAATGAGAATGGTTTTCTCTAATGAGTATAAGAGGTTAAACTGCTTCTCCCATTCCTCCGATGAGTATAAGAGGTTAAACTGCTTCTCCCATTCCTTCGACATGTATATGAGATTAAACTGCTCCCTGATACTCTAACAGATATACGAGTATAAACTGTTTTCCAAACCTCTAACTGGTATATGAGGTTAAACCATTCCCTACCTTAGACGGAAAGTTCTTAGAAAATATTACACATAATATTCTTAAGGATAACCCAGCAACATCCGACAGGTATACGAGGTTAAACTGCTTCCCTTATTTTTAATAACGGAAAGTTCCTGGAGAATATTACTCTTAATATTCTTAAGGAAAACCCGACAATATGGCCGAATACAATTAGATTTAGGTTCGCCAAAGAGCCGGGTGAGATACCTCAATGCATTCTAATGGGAAGTTCCGGAAGGATACTACATATGGTATTCTTAAGGATAACCCAAAATCGATTATTCATGGTAAAAAACTGCCATCGGAATAATTCATTCTTAATCATGATTAAGAACCTCTCACTAAGGCTATTTAATCATTTCCAAGATGACTAAAACCCTCCCACTGTGACTTTCCGAGTACTCTTTCATTAAGATAAGATTTAATGACATCATTCGGTCAATCTTCCCTCACGAAATTCCCATGACATAACTGTGGAGTGCTTGATGATTCACGGTCCTCCACCACAAAGTCCCTCATTGATTAAATTAACTGACAGTGGGTCCATTCAAACTCCCACCGTATTTGTGCACTTAACACTCCCAATGTTAAAGTCCTAACGTAATATTCAAAAGTTCAAGCTGCTGATCCATAGTAATTATCAAACCCTTTAGTGTTAAGTCTTAGCCACTTAACACCAAAAACCCCACCGAGTGACTTGTATGAGTTAACATTCCCAGTGTTATTTGTATTTTCACTCTCACTGTTTCTTGGTTAAGCCTTGCTATAGTTAGGACTAAAGCCAAAACCACCTCTCGATTCCTTTCATGAACGAGATGTCCACTTACAAATCGAGGGATCAAACCTTCCTATAGTTAGGGTCGTCTCAAACCTCCCACTTGGTCAAATCTTCCTACACTAAAACTAGAGTTCCCTCTCGATAAATGAGAAATCCACCTTTAGATTAGGCAATCAAACCTTCCGATAGTTAGGGTTATCCGAATCTTTTTTGATTCTCGAAGTAGAGATCCCACTTTGAGTTTCTTTTGCACCTGGAGATAGAATATAAAATTTTTCCTCTCCAACATCGGGTTTGCCTTTTCCCTAAGAGAAGACACCGCCTTCCAACACCAAAATTCATGCCTTACACGTATGAGGGACTTTATCTCGATCCCTAAATAGAGATAAGTCTGCATCTAACACTTGCTGCAGGGTGGTCCGTTCCCATGAAAACGACCAAGTCTACGTATTCAACATCGTAGCACCAAAAATCCATGCCTTTCATGCATGAGGAATTTTATCCCGAATCCTAAGTAGGGATAAGTCAGCACCTAACACGTATTGTTGGTTAGTCCTTTACGATAAATAGGACAAAAGCCCACATATTTAACATCGTGGCAGACCGTTATTAATAACGCCATAACCCATGTCTTACACGCATGGGAAATTTTATCTTGAACCCTAAGTAGAGGTAAGTCTACACCTAACACGCATTGCTGGTTAGTCTTTTACCATAAATAGGACAAAATCCTACGTTTCAATATTGTGACAGGCCGTTATTAATAATGCCAAAATTTGTACCTTACACGCACGGAGAATTTTATCCCGAATCCTAAGTAGGAATAAGTCAACATCTAACACGCGTTGCTGGTTAGTCTTTTAACGTAAAAAGGATAAAAGCCTATGTATCCAACATCGTGGCAGGTTATTAATAACACCAAAATCCGTGCCTTACAAGCAGGGGGAATTTTATCTCGAATACTAAGTAGAGATAAGTCAACGTCTAACACGCATTGTCGGTTAACCTTTCTCTATGAAAGGAATGCCAGGATTCACGTCTGGGGAATATTATCTCAATCCCTGAATAAAGATAAGTTTACGCCTAACATGCGTTGTCGGTTAGTCTTTTCCTATAAAAAGGATGAAGTCTACGTATTCAATATCATAGCATCAAGTCTAAGAGAGTTCATTCTTTTAGCACAATGTCACATGCGGAACAGACTTAAACAATCCGCATGCTATCCCGACTCAAATGGTACTCGGTAAAGGCTCGTCAAACCTGTTTATGACTGAGGGTTTGTCAAAAATCCTATAAGTATTATGGTTATTTATTCTAAACAGAATGAGTAATCGTAATAAGGTACAAAAGTCACTGACGCACCAACTTCACCTGTCGGTTTCGTGACTCGAACTCCCAAGAGTATATGAGTATAAACTGGTGCTCCCCACTCTAACATCTTAAGAACTTAAACTGTGTAAACTCCAGTTAATGTATGAGTATAAACTATGTTCACACCAGTCAACATGTTACATTGCAAGTAAATGCCGGTCAACGCGTTGTAATGAAGGTCAAACGTCGGTCAACGCATTACGACAAAGGTCAAATGCTGGTCAACGCGTTATAATGAAGGTCAAACATCGATCAATGCATTACGACAAAATTCAAATACCGATCCACGTGTTGCAAGGAAGGTCCACGTCGGTCAACGCGTGATGATTAGAGTCGATGTAGGTCGACGCGTGATGATGGAGGTTAACGTCGGTCAACGAGAGTCAAACGCCATTCAACACCGTTCAACGCGAGTCGATGCCAGTCAATGCGTGACCATGAAAGTCGATGCCGGTCAACGCATGATGATGAAACTCAACGCCGGTCAATGCGAGTCAACACCGGTCAACGTGAGTCAACGCCGTTCAACGTGAGTCAACACCAGTTAATGCACTGAAACGAAGGTCGACACTGATCAACGCGCCTATAATTTCACCAAAACAAGGCTCAGGATAATTCTCATTTCCAAATTAACCCCGGAGAGATCCAGATATAAACTCCCGACAAAGATGATCAGTTCAACGTCGATTCAACGACACGGACAAATTCACATATCAACACGCCAGTCTCAGTTTAAGATTTCGGCAACGGTCAGACGATAAATACAACACTAGAAGAATTTTAGCTATTTGACAAAATGCTGAATAGACTGAAAGTTGAAGAAGTCAACGAATTAAAGGTTGGGCATATCATATCCAAAGTATTCTAGGCTCCTCTATAAAAGAATGAGATTGAAACACTTTAGAGGGGGTATCTGTTGGCGTCAAAAATTACCTATAGGTTCCCGCACACAGTTCAAAATGAAAAGAAGGTGATGAACACCATTACCTGAGTCAAACAAGATTATCTGATGTCGTAAAAGAGCTAACGAGTGCACAAAGCAGGTCAATAAAGCATACAAGTCAACGAAACAACGAAATGCGCAAAATAACGAAAAAAGACCAAACCGGAAAAGCCCCTGGCGGCCGAGTCGCATCAAAACGACTCGGCTAAGGCCAGGTGGCTCGGCCGGCGGCCGAGTCGCATCAAAACGACTCGGCTAAGGCCAGGTGGCTCGGCCAAGGCCGAGCCACCATAGGGTGGCTCACACAACTCCGAGCCATCGAAGGGTGTCTCGCGCCCAAAGGTGCCCAAAACGTGTTTTCAACGGTTTTTTGGGGTTTGTTCATTTCAAAGACTCCAAACTACTTTGAGACTATCCCTAAACTTGGCTAAGCAGTTGTTAACCGAGGATAATGTTAGATAATTAATCTTATCCTAAAACGCTACATCTGAAGCCTATAAATACAAGTCTAGAGTTCTATATGCAAGAGATCTGAAATTTAGGCGAGGTGTGGTCCCTATGAAGAGTGAATCACGAATTTTAGAGAGACTAGTAGATCTTGGTGAATTTCTTCAGCATAAAGTGGGAGAGTTTGAGAGATCTGAGGCCCATTCCCCTTTCCTCCGGATCAAACTTGGTTTTGATCTCGAGAAGAGTCGTAATCTCACTTGGCTGAGATTATCACTTTTGTGATTATTTCCTTTGTGAAGCAAGAACATTGAATTTTTGTTCTGTTAATCGGATGTGATCCGCGACGGTCCACGGACTAATGTGTCCCCAGCACATGCAAAGATCCCACGCAAGCAGCGGGTGATAAACGTCATCTGCGTGTGTTTTTAGAGAGTAGTATTTTTTTATTTTATTATGTAAGAAAGTCTTATAAAAAGACTAATTTTACTTTGGATCTGTAAACGATAAACGTGTAATGGATTCAACAAATAAACCAACTTTCAACGTAAACAATAATATATCTTATTAATATATTTAAGGTCTTATGAAGTACCGTCTTAGTAAAATATTGTACAAATCTATAGCCTATGAATTAATCACTCTCGTATATCATAGGTCAGTTAATCCTAATGTGCACCACTCTTTTAAAATTGATATCCCATAATATTGAGATTTTAAAATCGTCATAAACATAATTTTTTAAATTTCTTATAAAATCAGATCACATTGAATAATACCTATTTGAATTAGAATTTAATCAATTTAGATATTAATTAAATATAGTAACAAAATTTAGGCTCTAATTATTTTATTTTGAATATTTAAAGAAATTTTATTCCCTAATTATGGAAAATCTTAATTACATAAAATGTTAGTTTTAGAATATCTTATAGAATCTACCTTAATTATTATCTTATCTAGTAATATGATATCAAAATTTAAAATCAAGAATATAGATGAAATATTTAATTAAGAAAAAAATTTGAATATATCTTATTCTAAATAGTATCTTATAAATTAGTATATATTACCGAAATTCATTTTGTTGATATCAAAATTCAAAATCAAGAATATAGATGAAATATTTAATTAAGAAAAAATAATTATTGAATATATCTTATTCTAAATAGTATCTTATCAATTAGTATATATTACCGAAATTCATTTTGTTCTAAATTAATATCTTATTAATTAATATATCTTATCAAAATTAATTTTGTTCTAAATTAATATCTTATTAATTAATATATCTTATCAAAATTCATTTTGTTCTAAATTAATATCTTATCAATTAATATATCTTATCAAAATTTAAGAAAGTTTACCAGTACTATGTAAATCTTAACTGTTCATTTAAAACCTAAGGCCCCGTTTGGCAAAGGGTTAATGAAGAGGGGTTAAAAAGAAGGATTAATGTACTTAGCTCATTTGATAATACGAAGGACTAAATTATTAACCCGCTAAATAAGTTTTATTTTAGCCCTTATGATCAGTTTTAGTGTTTGGGAATAACAATGATTTTGACTATTTTCTTTATAATTAGAAGGGTTAACTCTTATTCCATCTAAATAGGAGTATTAGTAAACCCCTCATTTTGAGGGGTTAACTCATTTTAACCCCTCTAGAGGGGTTAACTTAATCCTTCTATATTTTTTATGTTTGGCAAATTATGGAGGGTTAACTCACTTTAACCCTTATATAGATTTGTTGTGTTTGGCAGGTTAAGAAAGGGTTAAGTCTCCTTAACCCCTCACTTAACCCTTTGCCAAACGGTACCTAATTGTATAGATTATAAACTTAGTAATGTGTAATTTTTGAATAACTTATGAGATTTTATCTTATCATATGCGATTCTTATACAAATCTTTACATGCCTAATTTCTAGTTAGCCAATTTTATAGATTATTTGAAATTTAATACTTGATTCAATTCTTATTAAGAGTCATTACAAAAATTAATTAGGTAAAATAATTTAATTTCATATTTTAAAAGTATTTAGAATATATAGAAAGATGGAATAGAGAGAAAGAGAAAACTAAAATACAAAGAAAAAAGGTGATTCAAGAGATATGTTACCTAAAAAAACAAGATAAAAATAATAGTTTGTTACTATAATTGTTGAGTCCTTTTCAAATTTGGATTCAAAACTAACAAAATATATGTTACCTATAATTTTAAAAATCTATTGTGTATGAATTAAGCACTTTCATATATCATAGGTCGTTTAATCCTAAAAAGATATGTTGCACTCTTTTCAAATTAATATCCTATAATCTTGGGATTTTAAATCACCATAGACCTAATTTTTATATTTCTTATGAAATTGGATCACACTGAATAACATCTATATGTACTAAAATCAGATCAATTTAGATACTAATTAAATAAATGTACAAAAATCAGATCAATTTGTTAAGCTATATTTATCTTAAACGGATGATAGTTTATGTTTTTAATTCTAAAATTACTATCTAATTATTTATTTCGATGGTGATATTGCTTGGATATGAGTTTAATAGGTTATGCTTATTTTAAATAATTTGATAATCTATACTTAAGAAACCTAAAGATATGAGAATTAAAAGAGAGTAGTTCTAAAATCTAAACTAGTGAGTTCAATCTAAGATTCATAGTTTCATAACTAAATTTTCTTTAACAATTTTATTTGCTTTGCTCTCTTAGTTTTACTCTTCTTCTTGATTTAGCCCTTTTATTGCATCAAATTAACACCCCAAACCAATCATTATTCTCATTTTTAACCACAATTCAAGAACCACTCTAGGATCCTTCATAGATCACACCTTTCTCATGGAATTGATAATTGCATGCTACACATACATAAGCTGTGCCCTTGAAACATTTATAATTAGAACACATTAAGTTTTTGGTGCCATTGCCATGAAATACTTATATTTTAGAGGTATTGACTTGGATATAGTCTCACTAATATTGGAAGCTAAAGTGACTTCCTTAAGGGATTGATTTGACCTCTTCTTTTTGCATAAGTCTTTCAAAAACTTGATATAGGAGGGAATTTGTTCCATGACATTTTTGATAATATATATTTGTTGCATAAGTCTTTCAAAAACTTGACAGTTCGTGTTGTGTGTGTGTATATATATATATATATACTATATATATTATATATATATATATATATATATATATATTATATATATATATATATATATATATATATATATATATATATATATATATATATATTATTATATATATATATATTATATATATATTATATATATGTCAACTTCGATCCATACTTGGGGTCGATTGATCAGAAGGATCGGTTGACCGATAGCTCTTCAGGAGCTTTGGTTCGGCGTCGGTAGTGTCGGGTCCGGTCTTGTCTTGTATGTATATGTATATATATATATATATATATATATATATATATTATATATATATATATATATTATATATATATATATATATATATATATATATATATATATATATATATAGTATTGTTAGCAGGGTAAAAATACCTCCGTGGACTTGCAAGAAATCCGCCTGTAAGGAGAAGTCGCCCAAAGCCACGGGAATTCACCCTTTATCACAACTCGCCCGACCGAGTCTGTATTCAAATTCGCCAGCAGACCTCAAGGCCGCCAACATGGCCGGGTATCTGCTACCCCACGTGCTGAGATGGGCTTTCCCACCCCTCTCGACCCGAAAGGAGAGGGCACAGTACTCCAAGACCGTCAAGTGGCCGCTCACAGTACGAATGATTAGGCAGGTGTCGAGTCAACCTGAACATTCATAAATGCAGCTCACCTCGGCTGTCCGAATCAGGAGCCGGATCCGCCGGCATTTGGCGAGCTGTCCAAGCCCACTCGAGTACCAGGAACCCGCTTTCCCACCTCTCTCGGCCTGAAGAGAGAAGACACAGTACTCCAGGCCCGCCGAATGGCCGCTCGCAGTACAAGTGATTGGACAAACGCCAACTCAACCTGCACCCTCATAAATGCGACTTACCTCACTTGTCCAAACGAGAGGCGAGAGCCGCCGGCGCTCAGTGAGTTGGTCAGATCCACTCGAGTACCTAACAGTCGTTGTCACACGTACGAGGAGGGGCTTTCCCATTCCTACATAACGTGATGTAAAACACGGCTCCTCGAAGGACCGCTCATGGTACAGGTGAACAGTAGAATATCTCTGAGCAATGTATAGTCACATCCCATAATTCAGGGAACAGCAGAACTGTCTCTCTTTCATTTAAGAGCCTCTTCCAACAACCTTTAAAAGAGGTCGGAAAACTCTGAGAGGAGGAGATCGAGACCAAGCTTTTTGCATAATCTTTGCATTACAGCACCACTGCCTAGTTCTGAGCCCTAATCGCCGGCGAACTAGCAGATCCGAACTCCATCGACTCGAGCTTCTACTGCGTACTGAAGCTCTCCAGCAACCTCGGTCGAATGGTCCAAGGGAAGCAGACTCGACACGAGCATCGGGCGAAGCATCCTGTAGCTACCAAAAGTCCCCACACTAAACAAAGAGGGCATTCCCTCTGCTTCTGTTGTAATTTTGATTTATTAGTTTGTAATAAGCCTTCTTATCAATACAAACGAAATTCCCTGTTTTCGGGAAATCCAAATTTACACCCTATAGAAGATGGCGACCACAGTGGGAGAATCCGTTCATTCAGATGAATTAGTGGTGGCGCAGTTTGACGAAGTTGCTGCAGGGACAACGGTTGAGTCCCTTGTGATCAAATTCGAGGGGTACTTACGATCGTCCTCTTCTGGCGGCAATACATCTCGCGATAACTGCATAGTCGTGCGGGTGGCCCACATCTCGCGATGACTGCAGAGTCGTGCGGGTGGCCCAGCCCCAAGAGGCCGAGGCAACCAAGCCTGAGGAATCTACCCAAGCCGAGGTAGGGGGTTCTTTTCCCCCCGAACCAGTTAAGACCGAGCCGAGATTCGAGAATGCAGGTCTAGGGGGTGCTGAATGGGTCGATGAACGATCCTCGCAGACCTTTGTGCAAGAGGAATCAACCATTCGTGTTGACGCAGACTACACCTCCGCCGTCGACATGAACGCTCCTCGTTCAAAAAGATCTAAACAGCGGCGACGAAAAGCTCTCGCTCGTCTCGAGGCACAATCTCTCATCCCCCACGACAGCCTGAATTATTATTCAGGCTTGAGAGGAATCAACTTCTTGAGCCAGGTTCCCAATACGGGCGAACCGCTCAAATCGGGCGAGCCTAGCAGTTTAGGCGAGCCCATCTCTTTGAGCCAGGTTCCCAGTTTCGGCGAACCGCTCAAATCAGGCAAGCCAAACGGTTTAGGCGAGCCTCACCTCTTGAGCCAGGTTTTCATTTTTAGCGAACCGCTCAAATCGGACGAGCCTAGCAGTTTAGGCGAGCCCAACCTCTTGAGCCAGGTTCCCAGTTTTGGCGAACCGCTCAAATCGGGCGAGCCTAGCAGTTTAGGTGAGCCCCACTCTGTGAGAAAGGTGCTTAATTTTGACGAACCAAGGGCACCTGGCGAACTCTGCAATTCAAGAGGGCTTCGTCAAACAAGCGGATTTCATCAAGCTCGCCTGACGGCCCAAGTTCGCCAGAAAGGCGAAGCAACAGCTCGCCAGACAGGCGCAGGCACACTGTACCAATCTCGCCTGACGGGCGAACCTCGCCAGCCTGAACCTCGCCAACATGCTCAAATGGGGGTGGCCACCCCGTTTACCTGCACGGGTCTGACGTCCGTCTCTGACAACGATGACGACGATTGCTCAGCAGTGGCAATGTCGCAGACTTCAAGCTTAGTTCAGGGCGAGCACGCAAATGTGCACATGACCGATGTCCCTGACGAGATATCCAGGAGACTCGACGAGCAACAAGCAACCATCGACTCCCTAAAGGAGATGTTGGAGCAGCTCCTGAGCGAGAAGAAGAGGAAGAGAGAGAGGACTTCGCGGGCTTCGCATAAATCCTTGAAGCACAAAGAGCGGGTGCCTACTCCTTCTCACTCCTCATCCGAGTCATCTAGAGGAGCGTCATCTTCGGGCCATAACCCAAGAGACAAGAGGTTTGACGATCTCCAAAGTCAACTCGACGCCTTGAAGCTCCAGAAGCATGCGAACAAGCTGGGGGTTGTCAGACCGTATCCAATTGAATGGGATGCGGTCTCCTACCCGGCAAAGTTCGAGCCGCTGGACCTCCTGCAGTTCAATGGAAAGGGTTCTCCTACCCAGCACATCTACTACTTCCAGGCGCAAACTGGACACATAGTGGGAAACGATCCCATTATGACTCGACTGTTCATTGGTACCCTCAAGGGGGTCGCTTTTGAATGGTTTCGCAGATTGGAGCCTGGGTCCATCACCTGCTGGAAGGACATGGAAAGGCTCTTCGTGGCCAGATTCTTCGATGATGACACAGAAGTATCTATGGCCACCCTGCTAACTGTGAAGCAGAGGAAGACAGAGTCTGTAAGCAGCTTTGTCAAGAGATTCAGAAACCGATCGGAGGAGATGATGACCAAGATGCCTTGGTAGTGGAGACCATTTCCTCATATCCTACGATTTCCCCCCGTTTATCCTCTTCAATAGGACGGTGGGCCCACAAAACTATCAAGTTAACTGTTACCTCTGATAGTTATTTCTCCATCAGTCTCATTTAACTAGGACGATGGATCTTTTAAAACTATCAAGTTAACTATTACCTCTGATAGTCTCCTCCAAATTTCCCCCCTTAGACCTCTTCAATAGGACAGCGGGCCCACAAAGCTATCACGTTAACAATCACCTCTGATAGTCCCCTTACACTCCGACAAGTACACGAGTATAAACTGCTTCTTCTGATCCTCCAACTGGTATAAGAGGTTAAACTATTCCCTACACTTCCACTTCTTGAGCCAGGTTCCCGGTTATGGCGAACCGCTCAAATCAGGCGAGCCTAACGGCTTAGGCAAGCCCAATCTCTTGAGCCAGGTTCCCAGTTTTGGCGAACCGCTCAAATCAGGCGAGCCTAACAGTTTAGACGAGCTCCACTTCTTGAGCCAGGTTCCCAGTACGGGCGAACCGCTCAAATCAGGCGAGCCTAACAGGTTAGGCGAGCTCCGCTTCTTGAGCCAGGTTCCCAGTACGGGCGAACCGCTCAAATCAGGCGAGCCTAACAGTTTAGGCGAGCTCCACTTCTTGAGCCAGGTTCCCGGTTATGGCGAACCGCTCAAAACAGGCGAGACTAGCATTTCAGGTGGGCTGCATCAAACTCCCACTCGGTCAAACCTTCAAATAGTTAGGACCAAAGCCATAATCCCCTACCAATCCTCTTCAATAGGATGACGAGACCCCCGCTGTCACCTTCGACAAAATCAACTTACCAATCCTCTTCAAAAGGAGGGTGGGTCCTCAGAATCGTTCTAATCACGATAATCCCTGTCACGTTATAACGAACACCTCTGACAAAATTAACTTACCAATCCTCCTCAAAAGGATAGTGGGTCCCCGTAATTGCTCCAATCGCAACAAAACACCATCAGGTTAATGATCACCTCGGATGGCTGGCGCCGCTATCCCTACGGATGGCACAGCCTAAGTAATGACTTACCATGCGACATGTTATTACTTCGGTCGATAGTCACACTCCTACGTCCCTGAACTACTTGACCTATACCGGATATCCTAACACACCCTTAGGATAACCGAGGGGTAGTAACCTACCACGCGACGGCTCCTACAACAATCAATCGTCACATTCCTACATCCCTGAACGATTCGATTATCACTACCACGCGACGGCTCCTACAACAATCAATCGTCACATTCCTACATCCCTGAACGATTCGATTATCACCTATGTCCTCGCCCACACAGACAACAACTCGCTGAATGGTGGGTCAAAATTGGGTTCTCCAGTTGGCCAAATGCACGAAAGACTGTTCTTTGCTTCAAGCTAAGTGTTACCCTCTCGGTTCCACTCGAGCTGTAACGTGAAGGTCGGAGTTAACCCGACCCCACGTCGTGAACAGCCAGGAACAGGAAATAAGCCTAATGACTAACTCTAAAGCAGAGTAGTCGAAAAGCTCGCCATATCGCTGGAGATGGCATGAGCAGCTCAACTCAAGCGCCAAGACGGCGTAGGCGAATCCAACATGAAGACGAAATACAGGTCGAGTATACATCCACACCAGAAAATAAAAGAGAAAAGGAAATGGTGCATGAAAAACAGAGGATAAGCAAAGCAAAGAGCCACTACGGGCCAAAATTATATACATAAAGTTTTAAGGTTATGATGCAACCCGCATCAACCGAGTTACAATAAGGGAACTTAAACAGCGTGGGCGTTACAGGAACTTCAGCAAGCTAAAAGCAGCGATCTTGGCCTTGACCGCCGCAAGATCCGCCTCACGCTGGATCCTCGCCCTCTCCTTTTGCTCTTGCTGCAGCTTGGCGAAGACCACCTCACCATCTTCCTCCTCTTGGTGAAGAAGTTGGAGTGTCCTGTCCACCGCTGCGGCAGCCTGACAAATCGTCCTATTCTCCAGCTCGAGCTCCCGCAGCCTCGCCTCGCCGCGAAGGGATCCTGTGCCTTCGAAGAAGGCGGCGTCCGTATAAGCATCCATCCTGGTCAACACTGCCTGGTGCTGTTTTCGCAGACGTTTAAGGTCGGCCTCCTTCGCCTGGATCCGCTTCGCCCGCTCCTCACGCTCGAGCATAAGGCGCATCGAGAGAGGCGGTGGCGCGTCCGAAGTGTCGTCGTGTACCAGCTCCTCGAGGCGGTACATCCACCCCTCCACGGGAGCACCGATGTCGATGACGGTAGCGGAAAAACCAACGCCCTCGGAAGCGCTATGGTCGGAATCAGAGGCCATGAGGCGGAGGAGGTTTCTGCAGCGATCTTCTTCTAGCGGATTTTTCTCGAAGAGGTAAGAACTTTACTGAAAGGATGACAAATACGGGATATATATCCGAAGATGCGATGGTCAGGATCTGTCGCCCCAAGCAATCGATCGGCCCAGGTGTCCTGCGACGCTTCGAGCTCAACGCCAATAAAAGCCATTCCTCTCGGGACCCCAAACCGACCGATCAGATTAAGCCCAAGAGGCGAAGCGTTCTGTCACTTCACCATTAATGAGCATTAACACATCCCAAAGGCCTTAGCTGGCAAGCATTTGGGCCTGCTAGCAGACGCGTGGCACGAGTTTCGCCCACATTTTGAATCCTCGACTACGGGACAGATTCGCCGCTGCTTGAGTTTTGATTGCAATACGAACTCACCACACGAAATTTTGCTTACAGCCTAAACTTGCCAGAGGCCAAGTTAGGTCTGCAGCGTGAACTCGTCTTCCTATAAGTCTCGCTTGCAGTCTAAACTTGCCAACGGTCAGATTTGGTCTTCAATACAAACTCGCCACCACAAGAGCTTCGCCTGCAGCCTGAGTTCGCCAACAGTCGAAGTTAACCTTCAAGCGAACTCGCCATCAAGCTAGTTTCACTTACAGCAGGAACTCACCAGCATTCTGGAGAGTGGCTTACAGTGCTAATTCGCAATCACTCGAGTTTGCCTACAGCGTGAACTCGCCCATGCCGAAGTCAAACTTTCGACGTAAACTCGTCACCATTTGAGGAGTTTCGCCTGCAATATTAAATCGCCGTCGGATATGCAAGCAAAACACCGAACGACGACATACTAAAAGGAGGTGTGCGTAACAAGAAGACACGAACTTCATTAGATGCTTCTAGACAGTACATTTGAACAAAGTTACGGTTTTTGCAACTGCGAAAGTCATAATATTACATTCAAGAAGCAAAACATGCACCCAGTTTTTAAGACAATACATTTGAACAAAGTTATGGCTTCTTAAACAAACAAGTCACAAGTAAAATGTCTTAACACAATCACAAGTCCGAGATCTCAGTCGAACAGGCTAAAAGAGGAGAGCTCTTCTTTGGCCACTACCACCCTTCTCGCGTGGTCCTCCTGAGCTTTGTCTTCAGCCGCCTTCCGAATTCGGTCTTCAGAGCTTGACCTGGCGGTAGCATCTTCCTGGCGCAAGGCTTGGAGGCTTCGAGTTTCCGCCTCAGCGGTTGTTCGCGTGGAAAACTGTATTCTTTTTCATTGATATGATTGTCATCTTGGGTTACAAAGATCTGGCCTTTTTATAAGATCCGGTTACAACTAAATCAAAGAAAAAAAATAAAAATTACAACTTTCCTCTTTCGAAATCGAACGAATCGCCAAGCTACCTGTCTTTGCGGTCGCTTGCTGTCGGTGGGCTTCCTTTGCGACGCCGGGCGGTTTAATCCGGTGGACCACCGCGCGATCTAGATCCAGGTCGGATATACACGAGTATGCGGGTATTATTCCACGAAGGGAATAATAGCGAGGAGCCGGCATTAATACACCCAAGGGAAATAATCGGGGCTCAGATCTCAGAGATCTAAGACCAAGCTTAAGATCCAGAGTGTAGTTCGTGTGATCCTCAG
>NC_033799.1:74980844-74981523 GCF_001876935.1 Asparagus officinalis | reverse complement strand
TATAAAAACTAGCTTTAATAGAAATGATAATTAACAAATAATTAATAAATAAAAGCTAGAGTAGAGTTTTGAAAACTTCTCAATATATCAAGATGGAGAGATGGAGATTTGATGCCCAAACAAGAATATAATCTCCTCCACTTGTGAAAGCTAAAACAGCTTTAAACCATACCCTTAAACAAGCTTAAAACAAGCTTAAACTCTTTTTAAAACCCTTGTTTAAAAACTTCTTAGCTTAGTTGAGAACTGAGATCAAAGAGGGTATTTATAGCCTCCAAAACCTCAGCCAAAAACCCCAAAACAAATAACAAAAACAGCCCCAGCAACGGTAACAAAAATAGCCGTTGGAAACAGAACTAACAGAGCGGCGGTTGATCGAAAAAAATCACGGTCGACCGCGATGCAGATCCTAGACTGAGAATCGAGCAGGAACTTCATCGGTCAACCGCATCGGTCGACCGATGGAAAATTCGAGCTCTCAGTCGACCAGTGCGGTCGACCGACAAACTCTCTGCTGCCCAGAAACAAATGAACAATTGAGCGGTCGACCGAAAACTGATACTACAGAAAATCCAGTTTCTGAAAACTGTTTGCTGATTTAAAAACACTATTTAAAAATATCAAATAAATTCCAAAAAATATAAAACTTTGGGGAATGATTATAGACATGATAATAAAC
>NC_033799.1:74944757-74979844 GCF_001876935.1 Asparagus officinalis | reverse complement strand
CTCAGTTTAATACGTCGCGGGCTTGCTCGCGTCCCGATTCCCTAGTATTTTGGGAAGCGGGGCGTGACATCCGGTTACAACGAAATCAAAAAAAAAATAAAAAGATTACAACTTTCCTTTCGAACGAATCACGAGCTCCTGTTTTGCGGTCACTCGCTTTTGTGGGTTCTTTGCCGACGCCGGGGTTAATCCGTGGACCACCACGCGATCTAGATCCGGTCGGATCTACACGATTTGACGGGTGTTATCTCACTAAGGAAATAACAGCTGGGGGTACTATTTCACCAAGGAAATAATAGCCTTTAGTTCTCGGGATCAAAGGCCAAGCTTTGATCCGGAGTATTACTTCGTGTAGATCTCAGATCTGATTTCTCTCTCTCGAACACCTGGCTTTTGTGACGTGGATGCTCACCAAGAACCAGATCTGAATGTCCAAGTCTTCAAGTTTTCAAAACTCCAAGCTCAGTTCTCAATTCGGCAGAGTTTTGGCTCCAAAATTTCCAACCTCAAAAAATGAGCTCAAGCCCTCTATTTATAGGCTCTCAGATCTGTGCCTTGGCACAGATCTGGGCCGGCCACCTAGAGGTGGCTCGGTTTTGGCCGAGTCCTCCAGGTGTTGCCGTGTTGTGTCCGTTGTCCGGTTTTGCGCTTCGTTGTTGGTCCGGACTCTGATTTGACAGTCCGGCCTCGGTGTTTGAGTTCAAATCCGTTCTATGGTTGGATGACTCGTTGACTCACCGAACTGTTAGCTTGATTCCGCATGCGAATGGATGTATTCCATTGTTTGTGTGCGGTTCGTTAGCCTCGTTGCCTCGTTAATCCGCTTCGTTGCATGTCACTTAGCTTCGGCGTTGTGGGCTGACGCTCGTGTTTGGATATGTCGCCCGATGGTTCGTCGGTTTGTGCCGAGCTGTGCTAAGGGACCTATAAGCAATTTTATATGCCTACAGATACCCCCTCCAAAGTATTTCAGTCTCGTTCTTTTATAGAAGAGTCTGGAATACTGGGACCTTGGAATGGCTTCTGTTCTTAATTCCTTCAATCCTTCAGGCTATTCGGTGCTTTGTCGAATGTCTGTAAGGTTTCCGGTGCTGCATTTATTGTCTGACCATTGTCGGAATTTCAAATTTGAAGTCGGTTCCTAATTTTCTGATCTTTAGCTCGTGTTTATTGGTTCAACATAGAACTGACCCTCGAATGTTGGCGTTGAGTCTTTATTTGCGACGCGTTATCCGGCGTAGTGTTGTTGAGTTATCCTTAAGAATATTTTTGAAAAAATATTCTCTAGGAACTTCTCAACCAAAAATAGGGAATAGTTTATACTCGTATACCTTATTGGAGTAATTTCTGTGCCCGAATACTCATATACTTTTCGGAGTAATGATTCTTTCATTGCAACGCATTGATTGGCGTTGACCTAGGGTTACGCGTTGCCTGGTCCGGTCTGGTTCAGGGCTGGTTCAAGACTGGTTCAAGGCTATAAAAGCCTCTTTTCCTTCTCCTTCTAGGGCCGGCCACCCTTTCCTCCTACTTCTTGGATTCCTCTTCCCTCTTGCATCCTTTTTCTCTCAAATCTTTATAATTGCCCTAGATCCATCCCTCCTTTGGATCTTAGGCTGAAAAATCCCTCAAAAATCTTCATACAGAAATTCCTCTCAGGCCCCTCGAGCACGTGGTCTGAGCCTCTTTCAAAATTTGATTTTTGTCGGATCTTCGAGCTTTCCCTCAGGTAAATCCTCCACAATTTTAGCATATTTCATGCTTAATTCAATTTATGAACTTGTGGGATCGCATGTGAGGGTTAGGATTATGATTTGGCGCCTCGAGCTCATCTTTCAGGGGGGGTAGAATTGCAATAAAAAGGGGAATTTTTTTTTTGGATCTGATCCCCTAATTTATTTCGCAGATTATCATGTCGCGTGTCCCGAGAGGTCGCCCCCCTGCTGCGTCGGCTGATGGCGTGCTTCCCTCGTACGCTGGTGAGCTATTTTTTGGCATATTTGGAAATTTACAAATTAGTCCTCTTTTTTTCTGGAAATTTGCAAATCAGTCCTTTTTCCCTACGTTGTTCTCCTTGGTGAGGTAATCGGGAAGAGCCTTGATTCTCCTTGGCGAGGATCGACGCTTTAAAGATGGGTTTTGCTTGGCAAGTTCAAATCTTCCGGTATATTGGGGTGATTTCGTGTTATTTTACACTTTGTAGGTCGGTGTATGTTACCACGTTATTTATGTGATGATGCATACCGTACTTCCAGTGTAAGACACTCAAAATCGTCCCTCCAATTACCCCGTGGATGATCTTATTTCGCTCTTTTATAAGACAGATTTAATTCATGGATAATTTTCTGACTCTATCCTTGTTTTGTTGCAGTCGAGTTCCCCACGGAGGTTTTCTCTTCGGTTTCCGCCAGACAGGCTATCGGTCCACTTCCTCGGTTGAATTCCCGCGATAGGAGGATGGTGAGACCTGAAATCATCCTGATATCCGACGATGAAGAGGAAAAGGATCCCATTGCTACAATTATGCCTAGCCAAGAATTTGTCCTCCCGATCCCTGAATCCGTGCAGGGCATCCTCCAAGGATTAGAGAAAGTCATGCAACAAACGGCCACCGCCATTAGTTCTGGACGGGGAAGATTTTATGATTTGCTCCCTTTCATAGCAGATAGTCTTAAAGACATTCGGCGTGTAGGTGGCATCCGGCTAGCTAGACGATGTGAGTTGAAGTTGACTTACTTAGAGGGACTCATGTATCGTTTGGAAGAGCTAGTACACTCTGACCCACATGATGAGGTCACGCCACTCATGATCGATGCTCAGATTCAGAGGATGAACGAGCGTAAGGCCCGAGCGAGATGTATATCAGAGCAAGAAATCATTGTTGCGAACTTGTACGAACGACAACGTCGTCTGCGAACTAAGACAGATGCTTATAACAACATTACTGATCGTACGGGGATTAGGACCGTCCAAGGGGAGAGGACTCTAAAAGATTTTGAGTTCGAGAGCATCAGAGTTCAAAATGTTTATAGAGGGGAACTGGAGGCTCTTCACGTGTTGCACCGAGAAGACGTAACTGCCGATGCTGCTGCCGTTCTTGCTTATGCCAAGCTTCAGAAGGAAGAAGAGGAGAAGGTTCGAGCGGAACACGTAGAGGAACTTGCCGCTGTTAAGGCTAAAATTGCTTCCTTCAGTTTGTTAAATCTGATTTGAGACGTCTTCTTGTATCTCCACTTGGTCTGATTTTATTAATAAAACAAAGTCTTTTCTTTAGCGCACTCCCCTTTTTATCATTATGTTTCTCTGTTGATTGTGAACCCAACGGTCATAATACTTACAGGATTTTTGGCAAACCCTCAGCCATCAACGGGTTTGATAAACCTTTACCGACTACCGTTTGAGTCGGGCTAGCATGCGGATTGTCTAAATCCGTTCCGCATGTCACGTTGTGCTAAGAGAGTTAACGCTCTTAGTTATACGTTATTGAATACGTAGACTTCGTCTTTCTCACGGGAATAGACTACCCGGCGACGCGTGTTAGGCGTTGTGCTACGATATTGAATACGTAGACTTCGTCTTTCTCACGGGAATAGACTACCCGACAACGTGTATTAGACGCTGATTTATCCCTACTTAGGCTTTGGGATAAAATACCCCAGAATCGAACTCTGGTGTCTTTTTCTGCGGAAGAAGACTAAACCGACAGCGCGTGTTAGGCGCAGACTTATCCCTGCTTAGGATTCGGGATAGAATACCCCAGAATCGAACTCTGGTGTCTTTTTCTGTGGAAAAAGACTAAATCGGCAGCGCGTGTTAGGCGCAGACTTATCCCTGCTTAGGATTCAGGATAAACTTCCTAGGATGAATCCTAGATTGATAAATTTTAGAAAAAATCAGTGCGGGGGTGAAGGCGAACCCGAAAAATAAGGAAGGAAGAATTTTATATTCTATTCCTTGATTCTGGAAAGGAAGAATTTTATATTCTATTTCCAGCACAAAAGAAACTAGAAGTGGGATCTCCACTCCGATAATCTTGGAAAATTTAGATAAACTTACCTTTTATAGGATTGGTTATCTAAAGATGAGTTTTTCGTTTATCGAAATGAAGTTTCAACTTAGGTTATGACCATGAGAAGGCTTAACCAGAGAGAAATGAAAGGAGTTCTTTCGTTTATCGAAAGGGGACTCTGAACTGAAAGTGGACCTCTTGTTCATGGAAAGAGTCAAGAGGCCAGAAAGACATTTTTGGTGGACTCACTGTCAATTGAAATTGATCAGTGAGGGATTTTGGTGGTGAAAATGATTTTGGGTTATCCTCTAGAATATTAAGTGTAATATTCTTCAAGGAACTTCTTGGAGGTTAGGATTATCGGTCGGCGGGCAGCGAGGACCAGATCTCCTTCTTTGAAGCTTCTCTGTCGAACTCTTTTGTTAAAAGTCCTAGATATTCTGGCTTGATAAAACTCAATGTGCTGTTGAGCTTCCAGACGCTTTTCATCTAACCTCTCGAGTTCTTCGAGACGTTTTTGATGCTGTTCTTCTGTCGTCATCTCAGTTGCGAGGGCGATCCGAAGGGATGGGATTTGGATCTCCAATGGTAGCACAGCTTCACATCCGTATACCAACGAATATGGGGTAGCTCCTGTAGGTGTGCGTATGGTGGTGCGATAAGCCCAGAGTGCTTCACCGAGTTTATCGTCCCAGTCTCGTTTATTGGTCTTCACGAGCTTTGACAGGATCTTAATGATCGTCTTGTTAAACGCCTCAGCTAATCCATTCGCAGCGGGATAATAAGCTGTTGACAAAACATCTTCAATTTTGAACTTGTCACAAAACCTGACGAAGGCGTTGCTTATGAATTGTGGACCGTTGTCATGAATGATCCGTCTTAGCACATCGTGTCGGTATATGACATGATGTTTGATAAAACTGATGACGTTGTTCGTCTTCACTTCTCTAAGCGGAATTGCTTCAGCCCACTTTGAAAAGTAATCCGTGATTGCGAGGATGAATCGATCACCTTTGACTGAAGGGGGAAAAATAGGACCGACAATGTCCATACCCCATGTCTCAAACAGCCAAGACGTGGTTGACGTGTGCAACTGCTCTGGTGGTTGGTGCGTATAATTCGCATGTATTTGACAAGCATGACACTCTTGGGCGTATTCGATTGCGTCACGAACCATTGTTGGCAAAAAATATCTCATTCTCCTGATGCGATCATACAGTTTGGGACCGGGCATATTCTCCTTCGTGTGCTTCCTTAAGAACTTCTTCTGCTTCTTTGTTCGAAAGGCATCGGAGTAATAAACCATCGTACCCTCTACGGTATAACGTATGGGTCTCGGTATTATAGAAGAATCTTGGTGCTCTTCGGCGGATTGATTCCCTTTCTTTTACATCTTCTGGAAAAATACTATATTGGACGTAGTCAATGATAGAAAAATGCCAATCTCGGGACTCAGACCCAATTTGGGTTGAATTCACCTCCTTGGCATTTATGTTTCCGTCATCTTCCTCTTCAATATCTATATCATATATGGGTATGCAGAGTTGGTGCGTCCTTACCGTGACTAATAGCTCAGTTTCGGGAGGCTGCGAAAGTGAAACCGCTAGTGCTGTCAGTGCATCCGCATAAGCGTTCTAGAGACGAGGGATGTATTCAATAAAGAATTCTTCAAAAGATTCTACCATTTTGATGGCCTCCTGGTGGTACGGGATCAGATCTTGGTTCCGGACTTCATACTCTCCACGGACTTGGTTGACTATCAATTGAGAATCCCCAAAAGCTTTGAGATATTCGACCCCCAGCTCCTTGGCGAAACTGAGTCCAATGAGAAGCGCGTTGTATTCGGCTACGTTATTGAAACACGGACTAGTCAGAGAATAAGCCCGAGGCATCACATGCTTCCCCGGGGAAATTAATACAACTCCAACTCTGGAGGAAACTGTAGAACCTCCCGGGGTTATTGCCCTATTAACTGCCCTCGAAGCACCATCGAAATATAATTAACCTCGTGGGTTTCATCCGGCAAGTCATCATATACTTCTGCCGTATCTGTGGTCGGGTTTGCCGCCAAAAGATCGCAAATCGCTTGTCCTTTGATCGACTTCTGTTGTTTGAAGTGCAAATCATATTGGGACAAGAGAAGGGCCCACTTCGCTAACCGCTAATTCATAGAGGCCGGTTGCGTCATAAACACCCGTACTGGATTAATGTTGGAAATGACGTAAATCGTCTGTCCAACCAAGTAATGCCGCATCTTTTACATCGCGAATACCAATGCGAGGCATTCTTTCTCAATCATCGGATATCGAGACTCGGCGCCTATCAAGATCCGACTTAGATAATAGACTGCCTGTTCGTGACCATTAACATCATCTTGTGCTAGTAAAGCACTTATCGAGTGGTTCATCGCCTTGAGATAAATCAAGAACGGTCTACAATGATTTTGGTGGCGACGAGAACAGGAGGATCGTCAGATATGTTTTGGATATCTTGATATGCTTTTTGCGCAGGCGTCGTCCCATGATAATGACACGTCCGTTTCTTGTTTAGCTTAGAGAATGGTGGCACTTCCAGAAAGATTTGGAGAGGAACCGCCGGATGTAAGCTAAACGCCCTTGCAAGATCCTCTGAGCTCTTTAGATTTCTAGGAGTTTGCAGCTCGTGTATCGCCTTCACCTTATCGTGGGATCGATATGTAATACTTTATGTGACGACGAATCCAGGAATTTTCCGCTGGAGCATTCAAGAAGGATTAGTGGGTTCATCTTCAATGATGCTTCTTCATTGAATCGAACATCGTCTCAAGTCCATTGATGTATACTTTTGTGTGCGGCTTTTTACAGCCCACCAATCATCAACGGTAGCATTCTGACTGTCTTCCCTGAGATGTTCTTGAAAATCTAGTCATTGCTCGGCTGGTAGCTGGCGCCTGATGCATTCTTTAGACCGAAAGGCATTCACGGTGTAAGCAAAAGATACCCGAGGGCGTTCTGAACGTTTATGCTTTCTCGTGCATCTGGTGTGCATCTTGATTTGGTTTATATCCTGAAACCCATCCATAAACCATGTCTCGTCAAAATCGCACATGTATTGTCGATAATGACATCTGTGATCTGGGAGAGGAACAGTCGTCTTTTGGACATGCCGTGTTCAGGTCTTTGAAGTCATACAGATCCTGATTTTACCGTTCTTCTTCTGACTGAATGATATTGCTGAGCCAGTCTGGATGTTACTTCTTCTCGGATAAATCTGATTCGATACTTTTAACGCTCTGGCCCAGGCTTCCAGAATCTAACGGACGAAACCGTGCTTCGCTGTTGTTTGACAGAGGTTTGCATCCGCTTAATATCGAGGCGGTCATTGCCACATTGGCGATGAGCCCGGCATCTTCATAGTTCCACGATGAAGATCAATATATTCCCGAGTAAGCAATTGAATTTTGTCCTTCTCATTTGGGGAAGACTACGTCTAGATGCGACTATAGGCGTTGGGTGGCCGTCATCACCCATGTTAACTTGGAACTATTATGCTTCAGTGGGGGGTTCCATCTGTTAAAACCTATCACCATACTGGCAATGTCAGGGTGATGAACCCACCGGTCTTCCCATGTTGCATTTGATCGTCCGTCTTCCATTGTGGAAACGGATCAGGCTTGTACCAATGGTTCGCAGCCATTAGGGCTTTGGAAAGCCTGCGCCAGATCGTATGAATCCCATTCCGAGGAAATCTGTGGCGAATTTCCATTTTTGTATGGCTTAGATGATTGTCTAATTAACAACAGTGCATTCGTCTTCTGAAGAGATCATACATATAACCCCGTCCGTAATTTATCAATAATTCATCGGGTCTCCCTTTTGGTAAGCAATATGCCGCTTTGGCTGGAACACGAGGACCTCGATCGACAGATAGACGTTCCTCCGAGTGTGAAGATCATATCCCTAGCTTTTGCCATGAGCTTGCGCCTCTGGACTATACTTAGATAATGCCGACGCAGGTTTGTCATCATCTTCATCTTTGCTTAAGAAATAGTCTGGTAATGGGGAGCTTTTTCCTTTACCGTAAATTACTTCTTTTGCGCCTTTTATTTTGTTCAGGACGACCATGGTTGTTCCGAAAGAATGCTGGAGGCGTTCCTTTATTATATAGGACGATCGAAGCGGCATATACAAATCAGGATTATCGTACAATTCTTTTATCACATCATCAAGAGACAGGGAGTACTCTAAATCGTTATTTATTTCATTATCGGCAAGTTGCCAGTTACAACCGCCCTCTGACGATTGTTCATCATCAAGGTTGATTACAAAGGGTACAATGTCATTTAGAACATAACCTCCATTGTAATCAAATCCGGCTTCAGTATCAGCTTCTTCTCCGCTGTCCGTGCCATGGGCCGATGATTCAGTATCGGATTCGTTACCATAAAGGAGAGAATCAGTGAAATAATTCTCATACCCTTTGAATGGTTGCTTATCCGCGACCACCGTCCTAACCTCATTATCAGTGCCGACATATTTCAGACACTGATGGAGAGTTGAGGGAATTATAACATTACTATGGATCCAAGGCCGACCCAGTAGTAAGTTATATGATGTCTCAGCATCAATCACGTAACACGTGACCTCCGTCTTCAGATCTCCCATTTGACACTTTATCCGGATTTTGCCTAAAGGTCTTGACCTGCTGGTGTTGAATCCGTAAATAACAGTGCCTGTGGATGCCAACTTGCTGACTGGAATACCGAGGAAATGCATCAAGCGAAGCGGCATAATACTCACAGCAGAACCCGGATCCACTTGGATTCGGTTGACTTTGCTGGAACCGATGTACCCGATGAAATATAGCGTTCGATCGTGGTTCGAATTCTTCTTCTGCATATCCTCTTTGGTGAAAGTAATGCAGGGAAGGTTCTTAGTCGCTATATTGCAGTATTGACTCAGCGGTTCCGGTTCTTCAGGCACCGGCTTGACTTGGGTCAGAAACACCTCTGAATTGGCCAAAGCTTCTTGCAAGGCCTCTCTGGTTTCCTTGGACAACCGCAGCAACTCATACAACGTTATTCGTGCTGGAATGTTGGCTAGTTGAGCCATTATATCGAAGATTTGTGGAGTCTTCGAGCTTTCCGGTTTGTCTCTTCCAATCGGGCGACTGAAACGAGACTGCTTCGGATTCTGAACCTCCTGGGGGTTCTTCTCTTTCGGTTTATTCACCGGCTGTCGTTGAACCTCTTCGCCCGGTGTAGGACTCATAATCACCCTCATCTCCGTGAGAGTTTTGGCTGGTCCCCGTTTATTCACCCCCTGCTCACTAGGTGGTGGATAATTGTAGTGATACTCATTTCCGCTTCTAGTGGCGAAGACTTCTTGTTCTTCTTCGGAGATCGGGAAAGTAGGAGCTTCATCGCCATCCTCCTCGAAGATTGCGGATGTAGCATTGCAGGATTTGCCTTTGCCCTTTCTTCTTGGGGAAGTCGCCCACTGCTCGTCTTCAATGAGATCGGGATGAACTCAGAGGATTTCGCCGTTTGGGGCTGTGTGTGGCACAAGTCCTTTTTGGCGCTATCCATGTGGGTCATTGTTCACTGTCTTTATTCCTACTTTGGTGATGCGCTCTGATTTGAACCATGTTGTGGGCACCGATCCAAAGCTGATTGAGACCGCATTTGCTCCAACATTGTTGGACGGCTTCGGGGTTATGACACCTACATCAATTAGCGCATGGATCTTGTCCTTGAGGTGGTAGCACGACTTGGTAGGGTGATGGACCGCTCTATGGTATGCGCAATACTTCGGATCCGTCACTTTGTTAGCCCCTTCTTGATCCACAATCGCCGGCAGCTGGATTTTGTTATTCTCCAACAGGTACTTAAAGATGCCGGGAACTTCGTCATCCTTGAAGGAGTACACTTTAGGAAACCTCGGCTCCGAAGATTTCTGCTTCTGAGGCCGTTGTTGCCATTGTCCCCGAGGTTGTTGTGATGCTTGTTGCTGCTGCTGTTGCTGAGGTTGCAATTGAAAAGTTTGATTAGCATCAACTGCATTAGCCTGTGCCTTACCTTTCCCCTGTGGGACGAAATTCTGTTGCGGAGCATTATTCGCCTGTTGGCCTCTTTCCGCCTTCTTCCTTCTGAGGAATCGCTCAGCTTGCTCTCCTCGGACCTTCAGATCCTTCCATGTCTTGGACGGTGCTGTCCCCATTGCTTCCAATACGTCCAGTGCAAGGTTGTTGTGGCAAGTCTGGAGGATGAATTCCTTAGTGATCGGGTCCCGACAGTTCATCGCCTTGTTCCGGAACCTCTTGACGAAGGTGTCAACCAATTCCCCGTCTTTCTGTTTCTCATCAAGCAACAAACCGATGGATATCTCTGTGTCGTCGTCGAAGAAATTAGCGAGGAATTTGGTCTCCATGTCGTCCCAGCTATTTATGCTTCCTGGCTTGAGGCGGCGATACCAAACGAAGGCGGCTCCGCGAAGAGTGCCAACGAAGGACCGTACCATCAGAGGCTCATTACCAGAGATAACCCCCAGGTGCGATTTGAAATAAATCAAATGCTGAGTGGGTGAACCCATCCCATTAAACGGCGTGAAGTTAATTAGATTGAACTTCGCCGGATATGGGATTGATTCCCACTCGCTTGGGTATGGACAAAGAATGCCTGTTTTCTTCATCTCTTGAGCGGAAATCAACGTATTGATTTTGCTCTCGAGATTTTTAATCTTCAAGTTTTCACCTGTGATTTCGCTAGCATTCTCATTACCACCCCCTGCATTGACGGGAGGATTATTGGCATTATGCGTCTCATTCGCATTTGTGTCCTCATCTTCCAGATTAACCGGGTTACGACGACTTGGCTCGCCTTGCTGGTTCGTCAATGCTTGGATTTGTTGTTCATGCATTTCTCTCATGTTCTGCATGGCCATCTGCATTTCAAACCTGAAGGTTTCCTGTTGCTTAGCTAAGGTATCTTCAAGCATCTTGGCCACTTGTTCCGCACTTATCATAAGTGCCTCGCGGGGTTGTCCCTCGCTGGATACCGTATTATCTGATGCAACCGCGGAGCCGGCATCAGATTCTTCATCTTCTGAATGGAGTCTTGTCCGAACTCTACCATAGGTTGTTCGCTTGATGGTTCCAGACTGCAGACGGGTTGTAGGCCGGGATACTTTCAGAATCGACTCGAGATTATCCCGTGCCGATGTCCCCTTGCTGGTCATATTGGTAGTGACCCTCGGAAATTCTCCATCTTCAATCACCGTCCTTCTTCGTCGGAAACGCCTAGGCCGTGGTTTTGGCGTTTCGGTGCTGAGCCTTTCGAAAACCGAAACTCGTTCGGGGACCGCCTTGATGCAGTTGCATTCAGACAATACTGCCCGAATGAGTTTGGAACAGGGGCATTGAGTTCCCTGTTCTCGGGGACTCCTTTTCCTGGTTTTACTCGTACCCCCAACACGATAGTACAATTCGTCTGCTCGACCTATCGTGTGTTGGCACGACTTCTCAGGTATAACATTATCGTCATCAGATGATAATGTTTCCTTCTGAGGGTGAACTGTCTTCTTTGGGCTTTCAAAAGTTACGCGTCTCGAAACATGCCTTTTTGGGCGTGAGTTCTCAGCGGGCTCTTGGACTTCAATGCGCAAATTGGTGCGCGTAGCTGCCCTGATTTCTTTGTCATGTTGGGGGTGACGGCGACCCCCAGCGTGTTGAGTCGTCCGGGGGTTCTTCATTGGGCCCAAACGCTCTTGAACTGGAGCTTTGCCTCTCTCGTCGGGAATTGGACCGAGGCGCTCCAAAACTAATTTCTTCCTTCGGGACGATTCTGTATGATCTCCCGGAGAAGCTATTGGAATTACCGGCGACTTGGGTTGCTTCGCCGGTGGTTGAACTTTTGTTGGAGGCTGCTTTGGCCTCCATATTTGGCGGGTTGGTAATGGCTTTTTGGCCACTCTTTCTTCCTCCAATTTCTTGGCCTCCTGCACAAGAATTTTTGCTTGTGCGAGTAACGCACGGCGTTTGTGAATCCGCTCTTCAAGTGTCGAACGGTTCCGTTTGACCCGGATCCATTCGTTCGTCGGCGGCTTGGAGGAACCGCCATTCTTCAGTTGTTGAGGCTGTTTGCCTCCCCTGTTCTTCAGATCCGCGTTGTAGCGGACTCCGTCTGTAGACTCCATCGCCTTAGCGAATTGCCACGCAAGGCGTTGACGTCGCCTCTGGCGGGCTCTCTTTGAGAAAGTCACAACGCCCTCAACAGTAGAGGCGTTGGCAAGAACAGGTTTGACCTCGTTGGAGGTCGGTGGAACTTCACCCGACGCAACCTTGGCGTCAGCTGGAGTGAGAGCTTCGTTGGCGTTCTGAACTTCTTCAAACCAACGAACTTTTCTCCTGGAGGAGAACTTCTTGGACTTGCGGGGGGAGGTAGATCCAGACGAGGATGACAGATACTCCTCGAACTTAGCCTGATCGAATTCATATTCGACCTCCTCCTCAACCGGGATTGAGATCCACGGCTGCGACGTGACGATCTCGGCAGCGAGATCGGTGGCTCCCACTGTGGTCGCCAGAATGTTCGCGGGGAAAATCGTGTTTTTCATTGATGTCATTGTTTTCTCAAGTAATTGCTTTTTGCTTACAAAAGATCCGGTCTTTTTATAAGATCCGGTTACAATGAAATCAAAGAAAAATAAAATAAAAAGATTACAACTTTCCTTTCGAACGAATCACGAGCTCCTGTTTTGCGGTCGCTCGCTTTTGTGGGTTCTTTGCCAACGCCGGGGTTAATCCGTGGACCATCACGCGATCTAGATCCGGTCGGATCTACGCAGTATGACGGGTATTATTTCGCAAAGGAAATAATAGTCGGGGGGGGATTAATTCACCAAAGAAATAATCGCCCTAGTTCTCGGGATCAAAGGCCAAGCTTTGATCCGGAGGATGACTGCGTAGATCTAAGATCTGATTTCTCTCTCTCGAACTCCTGCCTTTTGTGACGTGGATGCTCTCCAAGAACCAGATCTAAATGTCCAAGTCTTCAAGTCTTCAAAACTCCAAAATTGGTTCTCAATTCGGCAGAGTTTCGGCTCCAAAAGTTCCAACCTCTAAACAAATGAACCAAGCCCTCTATTTATAGGCCATCTGAACTGTGCCTGCGCACAGATCTGGGCCGGCCACCTATAGGTGGCCGGCTCTTGGCCGAGCCACCTATAGGTGGCTCGGCTTTGGCCGAGCCACCTTGAGGTGGCTCGGGTTCGGCCGAGCTCTAGGTGTTGGGTTTCCGCTGTTTTCCGTCATTGTATCCATTTTTTTCGGTTCTGTGGTTGATTTGTCCGGACTCGATTCGTTGACCTGATTTGGTAGTAAATCCGATTCCTGATTTGGCAGTAAATCCACTTCTGAGTTCGAGTCAGAAACTGATCTTGATTCGATCGTGATTCGTCCGAGTCCGCCCTTGGTTGACTCCCCGAACCGTTGGCTTGATTCCGCACGCGAATGGATGCATTCTGTTGCTTGCGTGCGATTCGTTAACCTCGTCGCCTCGTTAATCTGCTTCGTTGCGTGTCACTTGGCTTCGGCATTGTGGACTGACACTCGTGTTTGGATATGTCGCCCGATGGTTCGTTGGTTTGTTGAATCATCGTACCGAGCTGTGTTAAGGGACCTATAAGCAGTTTTATACGCCTACAGCTAGCAGCACCCTCAGGACAAGAGGCTTAACGAGTTCCAGAGTTAGCTCAACACCCTAAAACTCCAGAGGAACATGAACGAGCTGGGGTGGTTCGACCGTATCCAGTCGAATAGGACACGGTTGCCTACCCGACAAAGTTCAAACCAATGAGTTTAGTCCAGTTTGATGGAAAGGGCTTCCCCTCATAACACATCTACTACTTCCTGTCCCAAATAGGATTACTCATGGGGAATGATGCTATCCTAACCCGATTGTTCATCGGTATCCTGAGAGGGGTGGACTTTGAATGGTTTCGCAAGCTAGAACCGAGCTCCATCACAACATGGGTCGATGTAGAGAAGTTCTTCTTGGATCATTTCTTTGACGATGACACTGAGGTGTCGGTGGCCACCCTGCTTGCTAACAAGCAGAAGAAGATGGAGTCTGTCAATAACTTTGTCAAAAGATTTAGGAATCAATCACTATAATGTCGGGACCAAGTCTCTTTAGGCACCTTGATTTAGATATGTTGTAATAACCTCTCAATCAACATTTTGTTCAGGATTGACGTGGTGGAAACTCAAACGTGGAAAAAGCTTGTTTAACAAGGCGAGCAAGTAGAAAACATGATCAAGCGACTGGAAGCAGGAGAGCCTCAACCTAAAAGAGGAACTTTGGAACCAAACACCTCTTGGAACCCTCGATCAAAAGGAAAGAGATAATGGATGTTGATGCAAATCCAGCCCCCAAGATGGCGTAGCACCAGAAGATCAAGTCTTTCGAGCAGCGCCCTCCAAGGCACTACGTAGAAAGATTGGGTAGTGCCTACCTTTGACACTCTCCTTTAGAGCAACAGAATCAAGCATCCAGAGATCATGAAGCCTGAAGATGTGAGCAAAATGGATGACCCAAACTACTATGCATTTCATAGTTTTGTCGGTCATCATACTTCCAAGTGCTATATCCTTAAGGACAAGCTTCAAGCTCTTTACGACGCGGGAGTCTTAAAGAAGGAGAAGGTGCAAAAGAACATGACTGCAAACATTGTCACTCTGAAGTTTAGGACACGCCTTCCATAAGTTCACACACCAACAGGTGTCGTGCCCATCCCAAAAATAGTGCTGAAGATCACCAATATCGATCCTAACAATCAACGAGAAAAAGGCTTGATACCGCAGATCTTTCCATCGGGACAGGTTATGTGGGTTCATCCAGATCTCCTCAATAACGAGCAATGGACTTCCAAAAACCCCAAAGGCATTCTTAAGCTTTGTAACATCATTTCGACAATTACAGGCGATGAAAAAGCAGAGATAGCGGCCCTCACCGACTCCGACAATGAGTTAGACGCATTGATCACCTGAGCTAGGAAAGACTTTGCCAAGAACTACCCGCCGATAACGGAAAGTTCGGCAAGGCAACTAGGAGGACCATCACCAACGGTCCAACTAAACCCCGATCAGCTGAGTTTAGGCCGTCAATCCTTTAAGTTCGACCTACTCACACAGCCGAAGAATATTCCTACCAGGATCACCTTGTATGAGCTCCTGTGATTATCCAAGCCTACCCGGGAAGCTCTTCGTGAAGCCCTGACCGACTCAGAAGCCTTTGCTATGTATTTCTCATCTATTCCTGAAGGAGACGTAGAAACAGGATGTCTGCAATGCTGTCAGACATCTAGACAGCAGATCCCTTGCATTACCTTCACTCCTGAGGATATGCTCATCAAAAGCATGTCTCACGACCGACCCCTGTACTTCACAGGATACGTCGGTTCCTTTCGGGTGGACCACATCCAAGTGGACCAAGGGTCTGTACTAAGCATTGTCTCCCTAAAGCTCATCAAACACCTGGGGGTGCCTCAAAAGCGGCTATGCGTGACAACTATTATCATCTTTGGCTTCAACGCTGGGACCTAACCACTTGGAAAAATTCACCTCAAATGTTGGCTGGGTGACATGAAAACTAAGGTGACCTGCTACGTAATCGACATAGAACCCTCCTACAACATGCTATTGGGCCGATCATGGATCCATACCAACCGTATTCTCCCGTCCACACTGCATCAATGTCTAAAGTATGTGAACGACCACAATCAAGCAAAGACTGTGGTTGCTAATAAACAACCCTTCAAAGGGGTTGAGAACTACTTCACCGACTCTTTACTCTATCAGGACTCTGAATCGGGTGACAACAAAACCACGGTCGAGGAACCTGATAGTTGCAGCGAGGCTGACTGCGAGCCTAAGAGCAACAAGGGTCTTGTCTTCAATGAAATTAAACCCATTGTAATCGGCTATGAAGGCCTTGTTGTGACCGACGCTGATGAAGTGGACAGGCTCATCCTGGATGAAGATCTTGAATTTGCTTACTTGTCGTTTAGTTCAGAGTCTAGTTATGATCAGTTTAGCAATCTCATTTCAGGGTTGTCTAACAACTCTTTTCTACACTTGCCTATGTATTCATCATTTGTCATAAACAAACAGATGATCGAATCCTCACAAGCAGTCTTTGTCATACCTACCCGAAATAATTCCCAGCAAGAAATTATCTTTAGAAGGATAGACCAGCCTATAGGTACAGTGTGAGACAAATCAGAAGATGATGAGCCCGCCCCTCAGTTCTCGTGCTACGGTCAAATTGTGAAGCGCGTGATGAAGGTCATGGGTTATGACTTCATCCACAAAAAAGGCTTAAAATACAGCAGGGGTCAAAAAACACCCATACGACCTACCTACGTTCCCAAGGGAAAGCTTAACAATTACTACAACAAAACCCAAAGGGGGTTGGGCTATCCCTCCTCCTCCTCAGAGTTATACTACAATTTCAACGAAATATCTGATGACACGCGTTCTTTTAAGACAAGAAATTACAAGTGCAACGGCGCCAAAAAACGTGATGAGGCATAATTATGTACCAAAATTGCAAGTGCACAACTAATCAAGTTATAGTATAAAAAGTTATCGATCCCACAAGGAAGGTTATTTTAAGAGATTATTAGAATTGGTTCTTATCTTTTGTGTGTGACAAAAATAGGATTAAAGAATAAGTGTGATTATGGAGAGAGATATGATGAGTGATTGTTTTGAATATATGCAAGTGACAATAAATTGAATTTTAGAGAAGAGAGGAAAGAATCAAAGAATAAAATAAAAAGAAAGAATAAAAAGAGGAAAATCAAGAAAACAAAAGATGGAGGATTCAATTAAAGATATGAGAGATCTAGAATTGAATCCACTAGCTAATCTTAATTATAAAAAACAAACTATTCTCTTTTTATCATATTTCAACTTAGATTTATTAAGCATAGACTATCAAACCATTTAAGGAAAGTATAACCTATCAAATTATCTTCTAAGTTAAAATTACAATTCATGATAAGAATAACAATAAGATAGTAATCCTAGAATTTATAAGCACAACCTATCAAACCATTTAAGATAAACATAGATTATTAAATTGTTCTTCTACCAATTAGTTTTTTAGTTGATTATCCTAAACATGAATATTTAAGTGCAAGAGAATAATTCATACAATATAAAGAAAATTAGACTAGTTTCATATAATTCTAAGATTCCTACAAGAATTAATTTCACATCTTAAGAAATAAAAGCAAGAAGAAAAAGAACTAATTACAAAAATAAAAGAAAAGAAAAATCTAAACTATAAACAAAAAAATAAATCTAACTACAAAGAATTAAAATCTAAACTACAAAATAAATTGCAAAAATTAAATACATGAAAATAAATCTACTCTACAAATTAAAGTGCAAAAAAGAAATAAAAAGACAAGAAAATAAATCTACACTACAAGCATGAATGTAAATCTAACTAATAAGCAATAATAAAGAAATTACTAAAAAGAAATAAAAGAGAAAAATAAAAGAAATACAAACCTTCAAATTGCTCTTCATCTCCATCCTCGTCATTCAACAAAGAGGAGAAAAGAAAATTTTAAAGTGGATTTTTTTTTATTAATTGTAACAGAAGTTACAAATTTAGAAGGTCTTCTCAATTAAGAGTAACCCTCCTCTCCAAATGGAGTTACAAAATTTTTTACACCTCTAACCCCTCACTCTCTACCCCTATTTATAGTAAACATTAGTGAATAAGAGCCATTGGATTAAAATCTTATCCAAAAATAATAAATTTTAGCCCTTAATTCGTAACTAACTGTACGATGGTATCGATACCAGCATTGATAGGGGTATCCATGCTGGCATCGATAGGGGTATCGATGCTGGCATCGATACGGGCATCGATGCTGGCATTGATGCCCCCATCGATGCTAGCATCGATGTCAACTTGTTTCTAATTTCTGTCCGAACTTCCTTCTTGTGTTTGTTCTTGGGCTTGGGCCTTGGACATTTTCTTGGTATTTTGGGCTTTAACACTTCATTAAATATTTATTTGGCTTCATAGGCTTCATTTCTTCATGGCTTGATTCTTTTGATTTTGGATAAATTAGCAATTTGATTCTCCAATGGGCTTCTTGATTCCTCTTGTGCTTCATTTCTTTATTTACTCAAGGGGCCGTTGTTGAAAGATGAGATTTTTTAGGATTTATTCTTCATTAACCTGCATTTGAAGATAAAAATAATTATTAGTGGCATATTTATTCATATAAAATAGATAATGATGGTATAAAATTATAATAAAATGTGATTATTAGTTATACTACAATTTCAACGAAATATCTAATGACACGCGTTCAGATGATCAATCGTCAACGTCCTCAACATGGAATTCAGATGTTATTGTGGGATACTTGTTCAAGAACCTCACAGACAACATAACCACAGTCGATCCCATTGAAATCAAAGGGATGAGCAAATCCCGCTTTAGGATGAAGCATGGGATCGTCACGTCAGTTCCCAATGGAGTTGTCGCTTTGAACAGCGTGAGTCACCCACCGAGAATGAGATGCTCCAAATAAATATGGGGGATGAGGCTAACCCCAAATCCATATTTATCAGTGACAGCTTACCTCCCTAGGTGAAAAAAGACCTCATTTCCCTCATTCGAGAGTATATGGATGTCTGCGCATGGAATTATGAGGACATGACCGGCCTCGATCTTCAAATCGCCATCCATCACCTCAACATCAACTCGGATGCTAAACCTGTCAAACAACAGCAAAAACGTTTCGTCAACAAATCATGGAAGCGATCGAAGCCAAAGTGAACAAGCTAATCGAATTGGGCTTCATCATAGAAGAGCAGCACCCCGCTTGGGTGGCCAACATTATTCCGGTCCTGATGAAGAATGGGAAGATCCGCATCTGCATCAACTTTATAGATCTCAATGTGCATGTCCCAAGGACAAGTTTCCTCTACCCATCATGGACGTCATCATTGACAACATATGTGGTTTCAAAAGGATGTCCTTCATGGACGGGTTCTTGCGGTATAATCAAATCAAGATGCATCCTGAAGACGAGAAGTACACTTTGTTCAGAATTCTGGTAGGGGTATACTATTACACAGTTATACCCTTTGGACTTAAGAATGCCGGTGCGACCTATCAGCATGCCATAAGCATAATTTTCCGGGATCATCTACGAAAGATAGTCAAATGCTACGTAGATGACTTCGTTGTGAAGAGTCGCGACAAAGAAGATCATCTCCAAGACCTGAGAATGATGTTCGAGCTGATGCGATCCCATCAACTCAAGATGAACCCCACGAAGTCATTTTTGGGGATGACGACTGGAAAATTCCTTAGATTTGTCATCACGATGAAGGTAATTCATATAGACCCCGACAAGGTTCAAGCTATTCAAGAACTTCAACCACCTAGGAATCTAAAGGAATTGAGAGGACTACAAGGGCTTCTGGCCTACATCCAAAGATTCATCTCGAATCTCTCAGGTAAATGCCAACCCTTCTCCAAGGTGATGAAGAAAGGAGTTTCCTTCGTATGGATGAGCCTTGCCAACAAGCGTTCAATGAGATTAGGACTTATCTCTCGAATCCGCCGGTCTAGGCAGCCCCAGTTTTGGGGAAACCCTTCCTGATCTATGTACGAGCAGTGAAGCATTCTCTTGGCAGCCCTAGTTTCGGGGAAACCCTTCCTAATCTATGTACGGGTAGTGGAGCATTCTCTTGGTGCCCTCTTAGCACATAATGACGATGCTGGCCATGAGCAAGGCATCTACTACCTGAGTGAAAAGATTTGTGTTGACCAAGTGAGCGTGCACGAAAATCATTTGCAACTAAAGATTGTCTTTTAAATTTATTTTGCAAATGAGAAACCTTATTAAACAAAGGTGGTTTACTTGAGAAATTTGGCAAGTTTGAATATTTTTTCAAATCATAACAAAACTTAGCCAAATGACCAAATCTACCACAAATATCACATTCAAACACTTGTGGTCTACTAGAAACATTTGGCAAACGTGATTTTCTTTTCAAATCAAAACAATATTCGGTCAAATGACCAAAACGACCACAAAACTCACATTTGTACATATGGGCATGTTTATGATGATCTATACGTGTGTGTACATGTGAGTGTGATGATGAAGTTTGATGGGATGCACAAACATGATTAAGCTTGATGGGTTTTTGTGCATTATAACAAAATCTAGCAAGGTGGCCTTTACGACCGCAATTAGTGCATTTATAGACTTTGTTATACATGTGTGCATAGTGTGTAGGTTTCCTAGAAGAGTTTGCATTAGACTTTGCACACAAGTCCATAAGCTTGTTATGATTATCAATGCATGTGTTTAAGGTTGAATCTAAACAAGATATGCGGTTTTTCACATGATTCAACTTATCATTAGATACAACATCATTGATAATAGAAGTAGAGCATGTATGGTTGTTCTTAAAAGAATCAAATTCATTTCTAATGCATTCTACTTCTAGCATGGCATCATTTGCATGATTTAAGCTAGAAATGGATGAGGTCAATTTTTCGTTTTCCAAATTTAACGTATCATTGTTTTCTTTAAGCATTATATTTTCATTTTCAATGATGTCAAATTTGGACACTAGCTTCTCATGATCGGATTTCAATTCTACATGCTTGCTTTTAAGATCAATAAAATTATTTTGTAATTTTGTATAGGCATGCAATAATTTCTCATATGCACAAGCGAGTTCATTGATGGATATATCACTTTCGGATTCCGAATCGCTTACCACACTAGGGCTATCGCCTAGTGGCCGTGTGCATGATGATGCTCCACACTCACTTGAAGAACAATCCTCCAAACTACGTCGGATTTCCTCCAAGTTGCCTTGATGTGCTTCTATGAATTTCCATAAATTGTAAGCACTATCAAAATGAACAAATTTGTTAGAAAATGATGAGTCAAAGGCATTAAGCAAATATTCTAACAAAAGCTTGTTCATTGAAAACATTTTCTTATCATGATTGCTCCACTTGGATATCTCCAAAGTGGGCACAATATAAGCATAATCAATAACTTCCCATAAGTCGATATTTCTAGATTCAACAAATAGTTTAAATCTAGAAGCCCATTGTGCATAAGGGAAATTAATGAATTTAGGAGCAATATTTGATTCATAGCCTAAACGAAATATATTCATATTCATGATGTATATGTGAAAATATGCAAGCAAGACTAATGTAATCATAACTAGATTAGCACAAATAAGATAACTTGGATCTTTAACTCAAGGCGGTTAAACCTTTAAATTAAAGAGCCCAAGCTCTGATACCAATTGTTAGACCCTAGAGGGGGGGTGATTAGGGTCTTATGCTAATCTAATCCGATTAAATGCCAATTAAAACTAATTAACAAGTTATCCTAGCAAGTATAAAATGCAATAATATATATGAGCTAGGATAAGCAATATACAATATGATATATCCTAGCAAAGAGATATATAGCAAAGTATATATGCAAGAATATATAAACAACACAAGGGGTAAACAATCTAAAGTGGATGATATAAATAATGAGCTAATGACAATGGCGATAAGAAATATAAACACAAGTATAAATAAACGCCAAAGCACACTCAAACACAAGATATGATCACGGAGTTCGGACCTTCCGTCCTACGTCTCCGCCCAATGCAATCACAAACAAAACGATATGTTTACGAGGTTCGGTCCCCACGACCTACGTCCCCGCTCCTCACCTCGAGGAGATCTCCACTATCACAACCGGGTTTTCTACGTTCACCCGAACAACGTTTACACCTTACAATACAATCACTATGTAATCACACCTCACACACTAAGTGTTGGTCCTAGCCCGTGTCCTCCTCCTCAAGTGCTCGGTTACAACCTCTCCCTAGGCACGTCAACCGACGCCACTCCTCTTGGATTCGACCCCGTCTCTCACCACACACTTCTCTCGGTGTACAAGTGTATTAACAAATATAAATTTGTTCTCTACAATAGATGAGAACACAATGAAAGCACAACTCAAAGTTACAATCTCTCACCACCCAACTATACTATGTATGAAAGATACAATAAGCTCAATGTGGGTGTGTGTAACAGTGAGTAAAATAAAATCAATAGATGATCTCCTCAAGCTCTTGTGGAAGTGATTCACAAAACCAAAACACTCAAATGCTTAAAAGCTTATAAACACACTTAAACCAAACATAAACCCTTGATTAAAACTTTCTTAAACTTGTTTTTAAAACTCTCTAAATCAATTTGAAAAGACATCAGCAATGGGGTATATATACCCACTAGAAATCTCAGCAAAAATCCTCAAAAATATAAACACACTTAAACCAAACATAAACCCTTGATTAAAACTTTCTTAAACTTGTTTTTAAAACTCTCTAAATCAATTTGAAAAGACATCAGCAATGGGGTATATATACCCACTAGAAATCTCAGCAAAAATCCTCAAAACAAAATGACCAAAAACCCCAGCAAACAGCTCAGAGAAAGAGCCGTTAAAAGACAACGGTCATATTGTCGGTCGACCGAAAATCCCGTCGGTCGACCGATGAGAGCAAAAACACGAAGAAAACTTTCTGGACCATCGTCGGTCGACCGGAAATTCTGTCGGTCGACCGATTTGAGCTCTCGGTCGACCGGACCGGTCGACCGATGACTCTCTGGAAAAATACTAACGAATGGTCAATTGACCGGTCGACCGTACCGGTCGACCGAAAACTGACATTCCAGTATAACCTAGAAATGCAATATTTTCATAAAATTGCATATTCTATGCAAATATATTCAAAACACTAAATATGATTTCATTAAATATAAGCTTGTTAAAGGGGAAATCATATATAGGCATATAAACATGAAACAAAATAGTATTTTCCAATTCTATTCATTTGTTTCATAGTAAAACTTGAAAACTATCAAACCAAAACATATATGTATATATATAACTATATATATACAAAATCCAAAACGTGTATGTGTGTATATGATTGAGCTTAAAGTACTAACACACATAATATAAATTCCTAAACTAAATTACCCAAGCAATGATCTTGATCTTCAATAAGTTTGACTTGGTAATCTCGCGGATGAAGCTTTAACTTGGATCTTGAACTATGAATAGCAAGGCTTCACCGACATTCCGCCAACCTCCTTTGGATATGATCGTTGAAGCTCTATTCCATCCATCCTCCAACTACGTTATTTGTCTACAATAAATATGAAAACACAAATACTAGACAAACAATCATTAGTGGTAAATTGTTTGTTAAACATCATCAAAACAATAAGGCCAACAGCCTTCGCATCATTCATAGCCAACCTAGCTTAACTGGTGGGAACCAGTCAGCGCATCACCGTTACAAGCCGACAACTCTTCCGACCAGAGCATGTTCTAGAAACCAATACAACTCACCAGGCTACGGGACAACTCAAGCCGAGAGATTGGCATTTCCTAATCATCGACTGTGTCTTATACAACATACTACCCAAATATGTAAATGAGCGAGATTCTGTTCACAGATGCGCATCGAGATTCTACTACGATGCAACCACAAAGGTATTGTATCGTAGGTCGTACTACGACATGCTACTTCGATGTCTCTCTACAACAGAAGCACAAGAAGACCTACGGCTAAGGGTAGGAAAGAAATTTTAGCATTAAGACTAAAAAAACTTTCTAACAACTCATCATACTGAGGAGAATAGTACGGCTAGCCCAATTCAAAAGGCAATCGGTAAAGGCAAATCAAACCCGTTGATAGCTGAGGGTTTGCTAAAAATCCTAAGTGTTGGTCAATAAAAAAAATATATGCACACAAAGCGTTTAAAGAAATAAACAGACAACGAAAACATAATTTCATTCATTAGAAGAGTTTTGACAATACATTCAAATAAAGTTTCGAACAAAGCTTAAAAAGATATATCTGAGCCAGGTCAAAACCTCTTCAATCGCGACTCGACATCTCGAATCCTTCTCTTGTGCTCCCGATCCAAGGTGGTGAGGACCTTCTGATGAATGTCTTCCTCGGTGAGTGAGACGGTGTTGTGGAGCTTATGCCTCACCGCTTCTAGATCTTGACTTTTCTCCTCGAATTCGGCTATAATCAGCTGCTGCCGATTCTTAATCTCCTCTAGGTATTTCAACATCTGTTCATGAGTTGACTCCATAACAACCAAAAAAGATTGCAGCTTGCCGATGGTATGCTTTGCATTTGATATGGATTGGGTCGCATCAGCCAAAAAGGTGCTAGTCTTCCAATGCTCCTTGACCACCACCTCGCCTGCGACAGTAGCTCTCTCTACCTCTTTCAACAGTCTGGTCTCCTCGGGCATGGTCTCATCTAGGCATTGCTCATGTTCCTTCATAATAGATTGACCATTTTTAGCAGCCAGGGCAACCGTATCCTTGGAACAAAGGGCGAGTAATTCCTGGACATCCCTTTCCCCCGCTTTCAAGCACCTTTGGAAGGGAGAAGCCGCATCTCCACCTGTCAGCATGCGTGGTTCGTCCAGATACATGTGCAAGTATGGCCTAAACTGGTCAAAAGAACATCCTTCATCTAAAACTATTTGGATACTATCGCGGAGGCAGGTTTGAAAATTCTCGATGGTCCGCTCCAGTACTCTTTTGTTGAAACGAGAGGCAAGAGAAAGAGGAGCACCTTTAGCAGGCTGAACTTGGACCTGAATGCCGGTTACGACGATCCTCTGAGTCAATGGTTCTCCTTGGGCGGCCTCCTCGTCTTGAATCATCGCGTCTCCTCCGGTCAGTGCTGCTGTTTGGTGTGAGGCTCCCTTTCCCTGAATAGGCACCTCTTCTTGAGTCGGGGACCCCTCTTCCTGAGTAGGTGCCTCTTCTTGAATCAATGCCTCCTCTTCCTGAGTAGGTGCCTCTTCTTGAATCGATGCCTCCTCTCCCTCAGTAGGTGCCTCTTCTTGAATCGGCACCTCCTCTCCCTGAGTAAGTGCCTCTTCCTGAATCGGCGCCTCCTCTACCTGAGCTGGTGCCTCTTCTCGAATCAATGACTCCTCTTCTTGAAGGGAAGCCTCTTCTCGAATTGACGACTTCCCTTCCTGAAGGGAAGCCTCTCCTAGAAGCGACCCCTCCTCTCCCAGAATCGGTGCCTCCTCTTCTCGAACCAGCACCCCTTCAGTAAGAACTGGAGGCTTGATAGGGGAGCTCACTTGTCAAGCACCATGTGGACAAGGTAAGACGTTGCCCCCCGCATGCATGTAGGTCAGCAAACTGGTCCATTGGTTGATGGCCCCGGGAGTCATCCCGACTGCAACAAGATTGACAGAGCATGCATTAGTCTATATACTAAAATGGCACCCATAGAATCAAAAGTTAACAATTCAGAATACTTGAGATGGGAGTTGTAACCTCCAAGGCCAGTTCGTGAGGAGGAAAAGCTGACCCATCCTTATCATGATCCTGGAAGGCATCATCCACGGCGACATCACTACCGCCAAGGTGATCGACGTCCTCTTTCTCCCACTCTTCGTCTTCAAAAGAGATGATGGTAGTAACAACCATCTCACCTACGTAAAGTCGGAACAAACATGAGATGATCAGGTTCAACTTTATGGTTAAGTGAAGGACAAAAAGAATTTATACCTCCCGGGATGATCGTTGGAACACCTTTGGCCTTGACGGTCGAGGGAATCGCGACATTGTGAGGAGTCACATCCGAGCCTGGTTTAGGATTAGGTATGGCGTGACCCTCCCCCGCTTCACCAGTTATCATCACCTCATCGTGGTGAGCCTTCTTAGCCACCTCTTCATCTGAAGTTCTAACGTCCGCCTTTCATTGACGTTTCAGCAAAATTGAGAGGCCGGAAGCAAAGGCCGGGGTCAGCATTCGGTCAGTAATGAAGCCCTTGGTTTGTTCTGGGCGCTCTTCAACTCTAGCTAACTCTGAAGTAGCCTCTCTCTCTCTGCTGAATCCTGGCCGAGAGGGATCATATTGGGTTGGGAGGAAATTCTCGAACCCCCCGTACCACTCATCTTCCTAAGCTTCTCGGGTAGCCTCTTCAGTAAGAACTACTTCAGTCTCTTCAAATTGACGGGGACCTCCTCGCCTCGGTGTACGGGGGATGGCTCTGGATCGATGCCTTTGCACCGTCAGACAGGATTCATGGGGATCGAACCCCTCCAGAGCTACGCTCGCACTCCGATACCACTTATAGTAGGTGAGGGTAAGATGGAGGGCACGATCCCTGAGTGGCAAGTTAAACTGTGCGTTGATGCATCCCACGTGGGTCCAAAAGCACCCATGTGCTCCGTCAACTAACCCTCACTCATGATGCAGCTGGGGGTTGATATTCCCCACGTACAATTGGTCATACCCAAACTGGTGGGAAAAACGACTAGGGAGATAAGGCTCCATGTAGCACAAGGAGCCTGTCCAAAGAATGTGATAACTCAGACGAATGTTCACGAGCAAACGAAAGCCGCCCATGGATAGGGCGGTGGAATTATTCCCGGTTGGCACGTCCCGGAGGGAATCACCATATCCTCCCTCCTCAAAGAAGGGAAAGCACCGGTAGAAGCCATAATTACTGAAAAAGGACAATGCCTTTCTCATTTCAATAATGTATTTGAACTTCCATGTTGACTTCTCCAACCTCTGAACGAAAGGGACCAGCCACCCTTCCTGACGTATCACTGGTGCGTTTATCAAGCACTCATAGTGCTGTACAAACCATGCCATCAAATATGTGTATGGCAAGCTGATGCGAGGGTTGGGAGTTTTAGCAACTTCTTCTCCTTCCTCCTCATCAGTAAACGACACTCTGCAGAACTGTGTCGCAAAGGTCCGTAGACCACTCTGTATGCACGCCACCATTGCCGGCACCAACGCATATGATTGTCCGTATGCCAAATGAACTACAGCATAAACGACCTCCACATGGATCGCCTCAAAAAAGTGTGTGGGAACCACACATCTTTTCAGCCACAACATCAAATATCCGGCAAACAGAGCCTTGACAGATATCAAAAACTTGGCTTGGTGGTGGAACTATGCAAGAGTCGTCCCCACTTTAAACTCTCCTTCATCATATTCGAGAGTTTTCGGACCCCCACTTTTAGCTATCCTCTTCTCTACCATCGCTTGATCATAAGGGTACAATGGCAGGATGAGTAACTTTTTATCATCAGTATGTTGGAAGAGTAATCAGCCTACTTCTTGTGGCTGATCCCTGGGGTCCTCTTCTTCTTGCCTTTATGATCTACCGCCCCGATGGTGTTCAGGAAAATGTGGTAGTGGTAGAGAAGTTCCCAGAAAGTCTCCACCACTCACTACTGGATTTTCAACTTTTAGCGACGAAAAAATCCGTCGCTATAAGTCGTTTTTCTTTTAGCGACGGAAAAAATAAAGTTCCGTCGCTAAAATTTCGACGCTATAACAGGGGTGCCTAAAAACACTTTTAGCGACGGACATTCCGTCGCTAAATTTTAGCGACGGTTTATTAGCGACGGTAAAATGGTCGCTATTTTAAAAAAATAAAAAATTAAAAAAACAATTGCGACGGATTTTCCGTCGCTAATATTTCTTTAGCGACGGATTATCCGTCTCTAAAACTTTATTAGCGACGGAAAAACCGTCGCTATTGTTTTTTAATATTGTCCAGATATGATTTCGTACATGTTTTCCGTCGCTAAATAGTACTTTAGTGACAGAATTTCCGTTGCTAAAATTGTTTTTAGCAACGAAATTTTCGTCACTAAAAATGTAAAAAAAAGAAATTTGGAAAATATTTTGAAAATTAAAAAAACCCTGTACAATATCGATAATAATTTTTAAAAACCTGTTCAATCAGCAGAAGAAAGTTTCAATCTTACGCAAATATCACATCTCACGCATATATCACACATTTAATTCAATAAAAGCAAGTAAAAGTTTCTCGACAGGTACATAATAAATATTGTTTATACAACACAAGAAATTGTTTTCAAAGTTATATTAGGGACAATCAATCCTCCTGATCATCATCATCATCCTCATCCTCAACACCAGCCACATTATGACTACCCCCGGCTGCACCTTGTGAAGAAGTCCCGGCCTGTAAATATAAATCAAATATTAACAAGTGTGTGTAAACGTTAATAAGAGTACAAATATAAATATACTACAACACAACACCACAACATCACAACACAACAGCACAACATCACAACACAACACCACAACACCACAACACAACAACACTACACCATCACAACACAACAACACAACACCACAACACAACAACACTACACCATCACAACACAACACAACACTACACTGCACAACACATCACCACACATCACACCACAACACAACAACACCACCACAAATCCTCCAACCTCACCCACCAACCAACAACACTCCCCCTCGCCCTACCCCTCCCCCTCAACCACCACCACAACAAAATCCCCACTCCTCATCCTCAACCACGATCAAAGCCCCCACCCACCAACCAATCATACTCTACACACCCCCTCCCCCTCCATCACTACCATCACCACCATTAACACCCAATCTCCATTCCTCCCCCCCACCACGACAAAACCCCCCACAAACCAATCACATAACCCTACCCTAACCTAACCCTACCCTAACCCTCACCTTAACCCTCTCCTAACCCTAACCCTAACCCTAACCCTAAACCTCAATCTCACCATCACCCCCACCAGCACCCTCACCTAACCCTAACCCTCACCCTCACCTTCACCCTCTCCTAACCCTAACCCTAACCCTAACCTTAACCCTCAACCTCACCCTCACCTAACCCTCACCCTAACCCTCACCTTCACCCTCCCCTAACCCTAACCCTAGCCTTAACCCTCGCCTAACCCTCACCCTAACCCTCACCTTAACCCTCACCTAACCCTAACCCTCGCCTAACCCTAACCCTCAACCTCACCCCCACCCTCACCCTAACCCTAATCCTAACCCTCAACCTCACCCCTGAACTCACCCTAACCCTAACCCTCACCCTCACCCTCACCCCCACCTCCACTCCTCACCCTCACCTAACCCTAACCATAACCCTCATCTAACCCTAATCCTAACCCAAACCCAAACCCTCCCCTAACCTTAACCCTAGCCTTAACCCTCAACCTCACCCTCACCTAACCCTAACCCTAACCTTCACTTAACCCTAATACTAACCCTAACCCTCGCCTAACCCTAACCCTCAACCTCACCCCCACCCTCACCCTAACCCTAATCCTAACCCTCAACCTCACCCCTGAACTCACCCTAACCCTCACCCTCACCCTAACCCTCACCCCTACCTCCACTCCTCACCCTCACCTAACCCTAACCCTAACCATAACCCTCATCTAACCCTAATCCTAACCCAAACCCAAACCCTCCCCTAACCCTAACCCTAGCCTTAACCCTCAACCTCACCCTCACCTAACACTAACCCTAACCCTCACTTAACCCTAATACTAACCCTAACCCTCGCCTAACCCTAACCCTCAACCTCACCCCCACCCTCAACCTCACCCCCACCCTCACCCTAACCCTAATCCTAACCCTCAACCTCACCCTTGAACTCACCCTAACCCTAACCCTAACCCTCACCCTCACTCCCACCTCCACTCCTCACCCTCACCTAACCCTAACCCTAACCATAACCCTCATCTAACCCTAATCCTAACCCAAACCCAAACCCTCACCTAACCCTCAACCTCAACCTCACCATCACCCCTACCCTCACCTAACCCTAACCCTCAACCTCACCTTCACCCTCCACTAACTCAAACCATAACTTTAACCCTCAAACTCACACTCACCCTCACCCTCCACTAACTCTAACCATAACCTTAACCCTCAAACTCACCCTCACCCTCACCCCCACCCCTCACCCTAACCCCCACCTAACCCTAATCCTAACCCTAACCCTAACCCTAACCCTCACTCTCACCATCACCCCCACCCTCACTTAACCCTAATACTAACCCTAATCCTAACCCAAACCCTAATCCTAACTCTAACCCTAACCCTCACCGAACCCTAACCCTAACCCTCACCTAACCCTAACCCTAACCATAACCCGTATTAAATTTAATTTTTTTATATTATAATTTCATCAAGATGAATATTTTTTATTAGGGTTTGGGTTTTTTGCACAAATTTTTTGTTTTTCCAAAAATAAACTCTAATTGTAAAAATTAAACTATAATTGTAAAAATTAAACTATAATTACAAAAATTAAGAAATCTCTCTTTCTCTCCCTCCCCCCTCTCAATTAATCTCTCCCCCTCTCTCCCTCTCTCTCGTCGGCCGACGCTGAGCGGCCGGCAGCTGAATGGCTACCGGCTGCCGGCGTCGGCCGACGAGCAGAGAAGGGATAGAGGGGGAGAGATGAGAGGGGGAGGGAGAGAAAGAGAGATTGAGGGGCAGAGAGAGAGAGAGACGTACCTTGAGAGAGCAAGGCGGCGGGAGTGGAGGAAGGCGCGGCCGGCTGGAGAAGGGGCGTTGAGAACGAGATCCAAGAGGGGAGGGGGGAAATGAAAAGAGAGGGGAGGGGGGATTGAGACAGTGTGGGGGATGATGAGGAGAGAAGGAGTGGGGGAAATATCGGGCCGGGCTGCCCAAAAAATTTGGACGCCCGCGCCCAAAAAATTTCACCCAGGCCTTTTTTAGCGACGGAAATTTTCCGTCGCTAAAAATCTGTCGCCAAAGGTTTAGCAACGAAAAATTTCCGTTGCTAAAATTATATTTTCCGTCGGCAAAGATTTTTTACCTACGGAAAAATAGCGACGGAACTTTCCGTCGCTATATGTCATGTTATAGCGACAGAAATTTTCGTAGCTATTTATCCGTAGGTAAAACTCTATTTTCTAGTAGTGACTTGAGGAAACTTGTCAGAGAGGTGATCGATATCTCGCTAGCCCAGGACATATTCTTCATAGGGTAAATCCCCTATCAGCAACCCCGACACTTCATACATTTCATGAAGTGCCAAACCTAGTTCACCGTTGGGTGTGAAGAAATTGCCGCTGTTCGAGCAATATAGTTCCAAAATGCTTTGGAACTGAGGGTCATTGATCTTCAGACCATGCTGAGTAGCCCTGATTGCAGAGTATAATTCTGAACCCTGTATGTCGGAGTTCTCTTCTAGAATGAACTCTGTGGTCCTGTACCACCACTGACTATTGCCAGGAGAGGAGTGAATTCACCTCGGGGCTCTGACGTCTTTCAAAGGGAATTACCCCCCGGCTCTGAAGAAATAATGACGGAAGGTCTCCGCCACCGTAATAGTTTCCCTCATTGGTAACTCACTCTGCAGTAGGCCAGGGTGCAGAGCTGTTACACACTTGCAAGTATTGTCAATACCATATCCGGTCTTGGAACCTGTGAAGATTCCGCAGGTCATCTCATCCTGAGTAGGTGTCAGATCCTAGTTCATTATCCTTGGGATGAAAAGCGAGCGCAACTCGATGATCGAAAACCCCCTCGTCATGCTAAGGATGTAATAGTGGACCCCGTCTACAACTTGGAGCCATCTGCTCTCTCTGAGCAGTAGAGTTCAGGGGTCAGCTATGGCGTCCACAAAGAAGAACTAGGGCTTCCTCAACTCTCTCCTCATCATATTCGTTAGTGTTGCGTCGATGGTCAATTCACGTAGCATCAAATAGCGTTCCTCGTGTTGGACCCTAAATGGGGGGTGATTAGGGTCTTATGCTAATCTAATCTGATTTTATGCCAATTAAAACTTATTAATAAATTATTCTTGCAAGATAGATATACAATATGTTATGAGCGAGAATATGCAATATGAGCAAAGAGATATATCCTAACAAAGAGGTATATGATGAAATATATGTAAGGATATATAAATTAACATAAGGGTAAACAATCTAAAAAGGATTCAAAAGTGATAGGGCAATATAAATAATGCAAACACACAATATGATTATGACGTTCGGACCTTCCGTCCTACGTCTACGCTCTCCACTCCCAGGGAGAAATCAACTATCACAATCGGGTTTTCTATGCTCACCCGAATAACGTTTACACCTCACAATTTTATTCACGGAGTTCGGTCTCCACGACCTACGTCTCCGCTCCTCACCTCGAGGAGATCTCCACTTCACACTCGATTTTCTAACTAACCGAAAACTTTACAATCTCACAATATAATAAATGGTTTGTTCTCTATAATAGATGAGAACTTAATGTAGGCTCATACTCAATTATTACAACACTCACCAACCCAATTATACTATGTATAAAAATACAATAAGCTCAATGTGGGTGTGTGTAAACAATGAGTGAAATTAAATCAACTAAACTCAAATATAAATACTAGCTTAATAGAATGATAATCAAACAATATAAAAGTAAAGCTAGATTGAGTTTAGAAAACTTCTCCAATAAATGACAAGAGTGAGAGAGAGAGATGATTTGAAGCTCAAACACCAAGTGATGATCTCTTCTAGTTCTTGTGAAATTAATTTCACAAAATTAAAATCTTAATTGCTTAAAAACTTTTAAAACAAACATAAACCAAACATAAACCATTGTTTAAAACTTTCTTAAACTTGTTTAAAACACTCTCATTGTTATCTAAAATAGTTATGGCAAATGGGTATATATAGGCTTGAAGAAAACAACTCAAAAAACCTAAAAAACCCGTTAAAAAATAAAAAACAGATGTTACCTTTACTGTGCAATGGTCAAATGCTACAGTAATGATAGCTGACCATACTGTAGCACGGTCGACCGCAGTGTTCACATACAGTTTCTGTTTTTGACAGATTCTAGAATTTTGCGTATCTAACTTTGTAAAATCAATTAAAAATAGTAAATCAGCTCTAAAAATCATGAAATTTTGAGAAAAGGTTCTAGACATGTATATAAATATGTAGAAAAAGAATTTATGAAATATCACTTCCCAGATGAGAGAAATAATTGTTTGAACATAGATATATAGTTTCTAAAAAAACTGCTAAAAACTCGGTTTTGTAAATTCAATTGAAAATAAAAAAAACAACTCCAAAATTAGTAAAACTTGGGGAAATATTTGTATATATGATGATAAACATGTAAATGAAGAAATTTTTCAAATCGCATTTCCTAATTGTGAAAACGCATCAGTTTTACAAAAACATGCACGAACATGTGCACGAACATGAGCTTATTAAAAACTTGATTTTGTAAATTTAAATAAACATAACAAATTAATACCAAAATTGATAAAACTTTAGGAGACATTTATAAACATGAAATTAAACATGTTAGAAAAAGAATTTCTCAAATTGAGTTTTCCATTTGTAAAAACTCATGTATTTTAAAAGTGTGTCCAAAACATAAAAATGTGATATACATGAAATTTGATATTTTGACATAAACAATGTTTTGAAACCCTATGAAATAATTTTATAAACTTAATGAAATATGTATACAATGATTGTTAAGTCCATAAACCAAAACTTGTGTATATATATAACTATATATATAAAAACCAAATATGTGTGTATATATATGATTGAGCTTAAAGTACTAACACACATAATATAAAACCTAAACTAAATATACCCAAGCTTGATAGATATTCGATGTAGCACAACTTGGTACACTTGCGGATGAAGCTAGAACTTGGATCTTCAATATGAATTGCATAGGCTTCATTCCACAATTCCGCCAACCTCTATTTGATATGATCATGAATGCTCGATTCCATCCATCCTCCAACATGTTGTTTGTCTACAATAAATAGAATTATACAAATACTAGACAAACAACATTAGAAATAAATTATTTGTTAAACATCATCAAAACAAGAAGGCCAACACCTCAGACACTCTCCTTATTAGCTCAGCAGATCTGTCAGCAACAAACACTGGTACAGGGTTGAGAAATGGAAAACTTTTAGGGGCGACGAAGCCCATACCACCGGCAAGGTCCATAGCGCTAGCCCTCGGGAGAGCCTCGTCGAAAAATGCAACTGTAAAACAAGTCGAAATGAAGTTAGAAATTTTGACTTAAAAGGTCAAAAATTTTCTAAGTCTTTAAGACAGGGAACCTGCGAAGTACAGGTGAGCTCCATCATGTGAGCGAGCAAACAAAGCTTGAATGACAAAGGCAGAAACTCGCCAGACAATCTAGCTCGCCTGACAAAGGCATAAGCTCACCAGACAATCGAGCTCACCTGATAAAGGTCAGAGGTCGCCAGGCAACCGAGCTCGCCTAACAAAGGTAAAGCTTGCCTAACAAGCAGACCTCACCTAACAAAGGCAAAGCTCACCTAAATAGTAGAGCTCTGCCTAAATAGACAAAGCTCGCCACAGAAGATGAACAAATATTGTTCATCTTTTCCAACTAATCCAAACAGTTCTCAAACTTACCAGAATGGGTTTGGGCGACGATAATGATGGCAGCAACATCAGGAGCATCGGAAGAAGAGGCCTTCCCCTTCCCCTTGGAAACAAGCATCTTCGATTTGGGAACCATCTCGTTCAAATTGGGGATGAGAGCTTGGGTTTTCTTTGAGAAAAGCTTGAGAGAGAAAAAATTCAAAAGCACAGTAATCTACCAATGAGGGAGATGAAGGCATTATATAGGCGGGATCTCAACGGTTGAGAATCGCCACCTCAGCCGCCGAGACAAACGGCTCAGATCGCCTACAGCTGTTCGATTCGACAGTTCGAATAGAACGGCCATGAACACGGCTGGATGTTCATAATTCTAAACGAACGACCAATATTTGGTAGTTCTAGCCACGATCACACATCAAACCGATGAGCGAAGGCGAGGGGATCGCCAAATCGATGGCCTAGAGAAAATGCGTGAAGACGAGGCGCCCCCATGTCCGATCACATTTAATGTGATCTGACAGGCCCACACCACCTTAGCTGGCGAGCGTAGAAGACCGCTTATAGACACGTAGCTCATCCAAACTTGAGCCTCTCCTGGCGATGCAGAAGTCCTGCCAAGCTCGCCTGTCCCACAGCTGAGGCTCGCCTGTAAGGAAAAGCTCGCCCGCACATTTGGAGCTGGCCCACCATCCTGTTGA
>NC_033799.1:74916088-74944735 GCF_001876935.1 Asparagus officinalis | reverse complement strand
GAGCTCACCTGCCAATGGCTTAAGCTCGCATGAAGACTTGATCTCGCCTACACTTTGTCGAGCTCGCCTGAAGAGATCAACTCAAGCAAGGGGCTCAAATTAGCCCAAACCAATGAGCAATGATCATTTTCATTCAAAGTGTTCCTGACCACATTCAACCAGATTTAGGTCTGAAAGCTTTGAAAGGGGTTTTGTAGGCAATAAAAATTGCTTTTACGCTAGAGAGCTCAAATCTCACCCATTTGAGTTCGCCTGCGAGCTCAAGGCTAAGCCAAAGCTCGCTTGCATGCTCAAAGTAAGCAGGAGGCCAAGCGAAGCTCACCTACATTGGTTGACTTGCCCTCACAAGTCAAGCTCGCCTGCATTCAAGAGGCCAAACTGAGCTTGCCTGCAATCCAAAGCTCGTCTGTTTGTTTGACTCATCTGCACGTGCCAAACCTCGCCAATCTCTCTTGTTTGCTTGACTCGCCAGCACGAGTCAAGCTCGCCTGATTATCGAGCTCGCCAGCACAAGTTCGACCTCGCTTGAACACCTTGCTCGCCTGCACGAGTCAAGCTCGCCTGCATGAACCCAGCTTGCTAACAAACACCTGCCCACATGCTAGAGGGGCCCGCCAGCCGATCCCGCCTATTCACTAAACTCACCTTCAAGTTTGCTTGAATGTTCAAGTAGCTCTCAAGCTCACCTACAAGCCTGTGAGTCTCGCCTAAACAGTGCAAGTGACTGCTTGCTTGTGGGAGTGGGCCTTCCCACTTTCCACGTCTTGGGTAATGAGGCATGGCTACTATCACCCCTATAGTGGTCACATCCCATAGCTATATGGGGAGTATGCTACTCCTTACTCCTATTAGTGATCACATACCACAAATCAAGGGATGGACAATGCCATCCCTTACCTATTTATAGGGCCTCTTGGCCAACATGAAGAGACTCATTTTTTTTTTTGGAAGTTGTTTGGATATTGGCAATATTTTCAAAAGGACCTTGGCTTCTTCTTGGCACCTCCAGAGGCTCTCTTATTGGCTTTCTTGGTAAAACTCTCTTAGCTCTTTGCTTGGATTATTGAAGTAGACTCAATCTAAACTCTCAGATTTAAGACTCTCGGCTCTTTGAAAACTCTTGCTTATTAGCCCTCTCTAAGCATTCGGGTTTGATAATCATCAAGCTTGAATATATTCGAACTCAATCACACGCGAGTTTCTACTGTATACTAAAGCTCCACCACAACTTTGATCGGATCGTCCAAGGGAAGCAAACTCGACATAAGAATCGAGAGAGGCGTTCAGGCGTCCTACCGCTACCGAAGAACCCATGTTAAACAAGGAGGGTCTTCTCTCTGTTTCTGTTGTAAATCCCGGATTTTATTAATTTGTAACAAACACATAGATAATATAAATCTTGCATCAAGACCCGAGTTTTACACCCCACCCCATACACATCCTTAATAGTCGACTAATTAGGTTAGTAGTCGACTACATGCACAAGAATTGCATATATCACATTCTGTCGTTTTCTTAGTTGTCGACTAATAGGAGGAGTAGTCGACTAATCTGAGTTCAGCACAAATTTACAGAACTCTGTCAACTGCAGTGTAGTCGACTACATTATAGTATAGTCGACTACTTACACTAGCAATTTTACATTTACAGTTTTTTTTGCATATTGGATCTTTTACCCACCAAACCCAAAACCCAATACCCGTTAAACTTAAGTAAAATTGATCTCCACCATTCATTTTTAACCTAATGAATCATAGTCATACATCAACTTCTATTTAGATTAAATCTCAACCTTAGATTTAAATTTTTTTTATTTAATCTAAACCATTGATTTTTTTACGTAAGAAACTACCATAACTCCTAAACTACCCACACCCTCATATTCCCAAAACTGACAGCAAAGCCCTCTCCCTCCTAAGTTCATCCGATTCTAGGTGAGGGCATCCTCAAATCTTTCATTTTTTCCTCAAAATTTCCCAAAACTCTTATTGTTTCTTGAGTTTTTCAGTCATTGTAGTCGACTACAACTTCAATTAGCCGACTACTATCATCAACTAGTGTTTCAACAGTTTGGTAAGTTTCCTTCTCTTGATCTTTTTCAAATTTTGAACAAAAAACATGTCTAGATCTAAGAGGCCTCGGTCTGGTCCTTCTAATGTTGTAGAAGACTATTCAATATATCTAAAAGACCATACTTTGCTTGCTCAATTCAAAGAATACCAAACTTTTGAAATACTACCGGTCGATTTGTTAAATTTGATGACTTTATCACTCACAATTTTAGTGATTATTTTGCAATATTAGACTGTTAGATCTATTTTCCCCTAAAAATAAAAAATCACATTATCCTCTTTTGGTCTAATTATTTTACATTAATATCACTAGACTTGAAACCGATAGACAATCCGACGTTCTTAACACTCTTGTGAAAGAAGTTGAAATCAATCTAACTCCTAAGAGACTAGGAAAAATTTTCAAAATTCCTTAAGGTGTTAGTCTTTTAAGTATCAAAATGGCGGATGAATATTTGCTCTCAATCATATTTTCCTTCCCGCACATGGCAAACTATTAAATCACTCCAATAAACTTAGGCCCATCCCTAGGTTTATCGCCCGAATTCTTGCCTATAATTTATTTCTGAAAATGGAAAGTTTTCATTTTATCTCACTTGACTTAGCCAAGGTCCTATATGCTACTATGGGTAATATTCAAGTAAATTGGGCTGAGGTGTATTATGAAAATATTTTAGTTCTACCTAAGGGATTTCTTCCATTTGGAGCCTTTCTCACAAGAATCTTTGAGGCTTTTCATGTAGAACTCGAAACTAAACATTCTATGATTCGTTCCATCGAGCTCTTTGATTCCAATGCCTTAATTCGGATGAAATTAACTAACTTTGAAATTCACCAAGATGAGCCTACACAAGAACAAATTCCACAAGATATACCACAATCCTCTCATGAAGCTGGACCCTCTTCAAGCCACATTCCTCCACCTACGCAAACTGAACCTTCGTGTTTTTTTGATGCACAATATAACACGTTGTGTGCTCGTATTCTTGAGTTGGAGACTGGACAACGAGCACTCTATGCTTAGAATTCTTCCATTTTGAGCTATCAAGAAGAATAAACAAGAAGTTGGATAACTTGGATCTGAAGCTCAATGCGTATTTCTAAGGAAATCCACCTCCTCCAGGCCCTTCAAGCTAGAAAATCAAGCATGCATCATATAACACTTGGACTAGTTTCAGTTTGTGTGTAATTATGTCAACAAAACAATTAAGTTCTTTGTTTGTTTAATTATGTCAACAAAACTATGTGTTAGTTATTTGGTTTGTTTAAAACTTATGTAATGTGTTGCTACTATGTTTTATGTTGCTACTAAGCTTGCTTAGCTTGTTATGTTATCATATATTCATGATTAGTATGTTATGTTATCATGCTCAATTCATTCATGCTTAGTGTGTTATGTTTATGCAAAATTTTCTACACATATGATGTTCATGAGCTATATATATTCTAAACAGATTGTGACGATGGAAATCATCGAACTTTTGGTCTTTATGGCAAGTCTTTGCCTTCCAATTTGGATGGGTGAAGTAATAGACTACGTTCACAAATTGGATGATCTTTTTGAAGTATTAGCTTATGAAGATGAAATAATTACATGTTTAGGATATATGTTCAATTCTTTTTGTTAATGACAAAGGGGGAGAATGATATTAGAATATTATGCTATTTTATGATATAGACTTGAATTGTAGACTCTAATATCATTTTATGCAGGGGAGTAAGTATATAATGCTTATAAATATTTATTTCTTTTGTTATACACTTACATGTGCATAAATTATTTGTCATCATCAAAAAGGGAGAGAATGTTGGATATCATGTCCCTAAGATATAGTTTTGATGATAATAATTTATTCACTATGTGTATTATTGTGCACTAACATATCAATGTAGATATCAACTTCAAATATGTGAACAAAAGTGCATGATGAGCTCAAGGCAATATGAAGTAAAGATGATGAAGTGCTTAAACATATACAATGTAAATTTTACATTTTCTTTACTTAGAATTATTGTACAAGCTTTGATCACTCACAACACATACACACACATAATGTTTAGAACATACTAACACATGCTTAGTGTGTTGGTTAATAATAGAAATCCCCTATGTTAACCATAAGATTTTATAGTTAAAGAATGAGTCTCAAAATACTTCATTCATATTATTTTTACCCCTTAGTAGTTGACCAATAAGATTTATAGTCGACTACATGCACACTGATCAAAATATTAAGTTTCTGTCATTTGACAGTGTAGTCGACTATTAACAATTGTAGTCGACTACTCATGCCTTAGACATAATTTCAAGTTTTTGTTAAATAACAATGTAGTCAACTAATATACAGAGTAGTCGACTACTCAAGACTTAGACAGATTTTTAAGTTTCTGTAAAAATACAGTGTAGTCGACTAATGACTATATGTAGTCGACATGGGCCGGATTTGCTCAATAAATGAATGGAGAATTAATGTGTGAAGTGGACCGGCTGCAGGCTTGTTTGAAAAAAAAAAGAAAAAAAAATGGCCGGACTTGTAGCTGCTGCAGTTGGATCAAATGTCCGGACTTTGCTGCAGAGAATTAATGTAAAATCACACACATGATAGACCGGACTTGGGCTTGGAATTTGTTCTGTAAAAATACAGTGTAGTCGACTAATGACTATATGTAGTCGACTACTAAGGTTAAATTTAATTTTTAAGTTTATGTCAAATTATAGTGTAGTCGACTACTAGACAGTATAGTCAACTAATAAGAGTTGAATCTGAATTCCAGACTTTCTGTGTTCACAGAGTAGTCGACTAATGACCAGTGTAGTCGACTACTAAGAAAAATTCTGACTTCACAGAGTCTGTTTGAACTCTGTGTAGTCGACTACTATGAGTTATAGTCGACTACAGAGACAGTTTTTCTAACATTTCAAGTTTGAATTTGTGACTGTTTATAGCCGTTTTTGATCCATTAATTGGTTTTAAAAACTTATCTTTTCAAGGGCTATAAATAGGTTATAGGTTCAGAAATTTGCACCATTGATTCCTATCTATAATCTTTAATGTTGGTGCATTCTTAAGAGTTCAAAAATTCAGATTTTTTGCCAAAGTATTGAGAAAAGTGAATTTTGAAATAGCCTTTGATCTTCATCCCATATACAAAGTATTAATGCATTTTTTAGAGACTAAAAAGTTTCTAAATCCACTGGTGCATATCACTATACATTCAAGGCTTATAGGAATTGTGTTGTTGATTCAAAGAAAGTTCTCTCGGTTGTGAGAGTTGTGATCTCTTAGTGAAGAGATTGTGTGCAATTTGCATGACCTAGCAAATTGGTCAGATTTACTTTTTGATTTTGTAATAGTTTTTCAAAATCATAGTAGAACTCTAAAGTAGGATTTGCTTGGGGACTGGATGTACACCGGGGAGGTGAAACCAGTATAAAAGCTTATGTTTGTAATTGCAAATTTCTGTGATTGTTGCTATCTTTCTTGTAATTTATAATCTACTTTGCATAAATTTTAAAAGAATACTATTCACCCCCCCTAATGTTTTAGTGTGTATTAGATCATGTCCTACATTACAGAGTTTTAAACTCACTCCGAGTTCTTAAACTCGTTAAGAGTTATTTTTCAAACTTGCCATGCAAGTTCTTCTCAACATCAAATCAAAAGGGAGATACTGTGTTCTGACGGGGTGAAGCGTTCTGATTGTCAACGGAAAGCAAGCTTGATACGGATATCGAGGGAGACATTCCATCAACACCAAGAAGAACCCAAGTTAAATAAAGGGAAAGGTCTTTGTCGATCTTTCTCTCTTTTGTAATTCGGGAGACCGATTGAGATGAATTATAATTTCTTTTTCTAAATTTGTTAGAGAGAGATTGCATTGAGAGAATTGTAGGTCATTCTTTTTCTAAGTCTGTTAGAGAGAATAAAGCAATTTTGACCTCATATTCTTCTTTTCAATCTTTCCCACAAGCAAAAGATGGTGACTCCGCTGGGGACTAGCTTCATAGATGAAGAAGTGGTGGTACAATCTGACGTCAATCTCGCTAGAACAATGGTTGAGACTCTCATCGTGGAGTTTGATCAGGCCAAGTACGAAGAGGTACTTAGTTCCGGATCCCTTAGCCCCAAGGCTATGCGCAAGGTCCATGCAGTCTCAAAAGAGACCAAAACTATTACTAAACTACTAAAGGAGGCCCTCCCCTTTAGACTACATGGCTCGATAGTCCCTCCACTGAAGGAGTGGGCTCGGCCTATGCTAGACTTGTCAAATGAGTCGAAGATCTCACAACTGCATCAAAATGACATGTATCATGTCAGTAGAGGCCCATTGTGGTGACAAGATCCGTCAACGCAGATGACCTCACTACAAAGGCCTTAAAACAAGCAAAGAAGAATGTTACTCGATGGAGGAGAAGATCCTTGTGATGAGCCTATCTCTGAGAGAACCGATCCCTTAATCAATGTGAATTCCATGTTTTTGAGCCTCAACTTGAACGCTGTGTTTCTGCTTCAGAACGCAAGCCTCACATTGATGAGCCCAAGTATGAGCCATGCATGATCAACATGAAACGTAGCCCTCAGAGGCACGTTCCAAAATCAAAACATAATCCTTAAGAACGCGTTCCAACATCAGAACGTAGCCCGCAAGGACGCATTTCAATTTTAAAACACGACCCTTAGTGAAGCGTTTTCCAATATGAACACAGCTCTCAGGAGCATGTTAGAGATTCTAAACGCAAGTCTCTGGACTGTGTCTCACCAACAAAACATAGACCTTGGTCTGGTGTTATTCGAACAGAACGTGATGTGGTCCGTGGTGTCCAATGAGATCAACATGGATTCAAGATCCATGTTCAACAAGAACCAGTCCCGTCCACTAATGGATAGGGGTTTCCATATCCAACTTTATGTTCTGTGAGAGAATCTCCCAAGGTATCTGACATAAGGGAGTTGCTTTTGATAGAAAGACCATTGCAACGAGCCGCCCATTCATGTCATTATGAGCAACTTACCTCTGCAGTCCTCTCAGAATGTCCATGTTGCACTTCTGAACCAAGACGGTCAGTGTTCGTCCGGTTGACAAACATCACCTGACCTACCAAGCGATGATAACACTACAAGAAGAAAGCCTCAGAGACCAAATATCCTATGGTTACTATCAATATGATCGGCAGGGGGGAAGCCTCAGCTCCTAGCTCTGATGACTCTGAAACAAGTCGTTCGTCGATCGTCATAGAAATCTGTGATGAGTTCGAAGGAATATATCGACACACTCAGACTCGGATGGGAGACATTCCTCCTGTCAATTATAAATGACTAGCTAAAGGAACAACTTCTGACCTTGAACACTCAGCCATCGCACAGTCTCAGTCCTCAAGTTCTTTTGTAGCGCATGGGAATAATGTTTACATGACAGGGAGCTCTGAAGACTTGGCAAGAAGAGTAGATGAGCATCACGCTATGCTCTAAGCTTAGTAGGAGATTCTCAACTAACTGCGAGATCTGATGACTCAATTAGTCGCAGAAAAGGTCCAAAATGATGAATCATCCCGAAGAACAAAATCAAAGGGGAAGAAGAAAGTGCATGAGACTTCAGATCATGAAACTCATGATATAGAGTCTACCTCTAAAGAAGAGAAACATGACGAGAATGAGCACAATCCTCAATAGTCAACTAAGAAGGAGGAGCTCGAAACTCGCCTTAATACTATTGCTAATAGGAGTGAGCTCTAAGATCATGGAGTAGTGCGGTCTTATCCCGCAGAATAGGACACAACTCTGTATCCGCCAAAGTGCAAGGCCCCAACTCTACAAGTTTTAGATGGCACGGGGTCGTCAAACCAACACATCTACTACTTTAAATCATAAACTAGAGATGTGATAGCAAATGACGCCATCCTCACTCGTTTATTCATCGACACCCTTAAGGGGGTTACCTTCGAGTGGTTTATAAAGCTGCCTGCTAGGTCTATTCAGAAATAAGTAGATTTGGAAAGGCTATTCCATGCTAGATTATTCGAAGATGACTCAGAAGTATCTGTCCTAACCCTTCTTGCCACCAAGAGAAAGAAGGGAGAGTCTATCAAGATCTTCGTCGAAAGATTCTGAAGTATGGCCTTACGATGCCCATCAGGTATGACACAATCTACTCTGGTGAAAACTTGCAGGCACAACTTGCAGACCTATACCTTAGCTCAAATGGGACTAGCAGAATATCGCTCCTGGAATCAATTGTCTCCCAAGGAGAGCAGGCTAAAGAGATCGTTGCTCGAGTCAAAGCCGAAGAAGCTAATAAGCCAAAGCCACAAGCATAACGCAACCAAGGAAATGCTCCTAGATCCAAGGGAAAAGCGACTCTGGCCATCGATACCAGCACTCGAGCGCCACCCACAAAGTAGGGCAAGGCATCGAATCAACAAAGAATTCCCAAACAATACTCTTTCAAAGAGGAACATGTGGACACCCTATTCCAGCTACTTCAGAAGAACAACAAGCTGAAACTTCCTGAAGTAAAGAAACCCGAAGAAGCAGAAAAAGTGGATGACCCTAACTACTGCCGGTATCATAGAATACTAGGACATCCAACAAAGAGATGCTATATCTTCAAGGATATTCTGCAACATCTGGTCTATGCCAATATGCTTAAGCCAAAGCCAGAACAGAAGACTGTATCCACCAATTTGATATCGGTCCAGTTCGGAGATTTTCCTCCTATAGCAGCCGCAGATGGTGTTATCCATATCCCTAAGAGAGAAATGCACATGAAAAATGCTGACCCACACAGTCAGAAGGATAAAGGTTTGGTACCCATTGCTACTCCAAAAGGAGAGATGATGTGGGTTCATGCTAATCTAATCGAAGACCAGAAGTGAATGAGCACATTCTCTAAGAAAAAAAGAGGCACGTATAAGTCATCTAATATTATTAGCCCCTCTATAAATGAGGATGATGATCATCTCAAACCTCTCACAGACTTGGAAGAAGAGAAGATTGTTCTTGCGACAGATCAAGGAGATAAACCTGGCATCCGATAAGGGAAAGTATATTTGAAAAACTACGACCAAAATGCTCAAGGAACAAAAGAACAAGCCCAAGAGGTTGGGGGTTCTACTCCTAAGAAGACAACCGATAAAGGGAAACAAAAGGAGCTTCGCTTCAACCAGAACCTTCTCTAACAGGAGACTAGAGGATCAAGCACTCCCTTCTGATTCAACGACATGGCACAATTGGCTAAAATCCCTGCGAGGGTCACCCTATACGAGCTCTTGCGACTGTCCAAGACCATAAGGGAAGCTCTAATTGAAGCTTTAACAAACACAGAGAGCTTTATTACGCAAGTTACTCTAGTTGTAGAAGCTTCTAAAGGATAATCTTGTGTATGATGTCTACAAGTTACAATAAGTCTGCCATGCATATCATTCACTCAGGAAGATATGCAGATTAAACACAAGCATGATAGACCACTGTACTATATAGGGTATATCATCTCTTTTGAGGTCAACCGTGTACATGTTGATCTAGGGTCGGTGCTCAGCATCATGCCTTACAAGATCATGCAAGTCTTTAGGATTCCCTTGCATCGATTGAGTTCTACTCAGACAACCATCTTCAGCTTTAACGCCAATAGCACACAATCCTTGGGTAAAATCAAACTCAGGTGTCAAATCAGAGATCTCAAGTCCAAAGTGACTTGTTACATCATAGATGCTGACACGTCTTACAATTTGTTATTAGGTTGACCTTGGATTCATGCGAATCAAATTGTCTCATCTACTCTTCATCAGGTCATGAAATATACTGATGAGAAGGGAGAAGTTAAAACCCTAATCACTGATAAGCAACCTTTCATAGGGGTGGAGAACTTCTACACCAATTCGGTCTTCTACTTGGATTCTCAAGAGCCAGAGTAGTCAAATGAGGCCGCCGACAGTGGCAACGAAGCTGACATCGAGCCCGATCCTAAGGAAGATTGTCTATGGGAGTTGAATTTCAATGTAATGGGTCAGAATAAGAACAATAAAAATATACCGAGTGAGGGCGAGTGGTACATCAATGAATATTTCAATTTGGCGTACTTGTCTGATGTGTTCTCTAAATATGAACAAATAGAGACAGATACAGATACATATACTAATTCATGGCGCACATTGTACGCTGAGGCATCACTCACTTTTCCCATCAAATTATCCTTCACCGCATTCATAAAGAAGGAGGATGTACAGAAGGCTTTATTCATGGTCTCGTCCAAAAGGAAAGGGCAAAATCCCATCTATTTTGGGAAAGTCAATTCCGAATTATCCGGTCATGAAAGTTCATAAGATGATTTCGGAACTCCACAATTCCATTATTATGAACATATGATGAGAAGAATGAGTTACAACTTTGGTAAACAGGAAGGTTTACACTTCGGGAAAGGAAGGCGAGCACTAATTCGATCTTTTGCTTTAGAAGGAAAACCTCTTGATTATTATCACAAAACTAGAAGGGGGTTTGGTTATGTTTCAACTCCTCCCTTTCAGAAGATGAGACCGGCAACTGTCTGTGTCAAAACAATTCATACAGCATCCTCATGGGAATCCGATATAAGTATCGGAGCAATATTTAAAAGCATGTCCGTGAACATAGCTTCACCTAGTCATCCGGTCAAAGATGCAGAGGACGATCAAGAATTGATTGAATCAACCAATGATCCTTAGATCAAGTACCTTAACATCTTGTGGGATATGCGCTTCGAATAGCGTGAGCCGCCCACTGAAGATAAGGTGATCCAGGTCAACATGAGGGATGAATGTGATCCTAAGCTAATCTTCATAAGCGAGAGCTTATCACCACCAGAGAAAGAAGATCTCATACTTATCATCAGAGAATATATAGATGTCTTCGCTTGGAATTATGAAGACATGCCTGGCCTTGATCCCAAAGTAGTCATGCATCATCTTAACATTGATCCAGTTGTGAAACCCGTCAAACAACAACAACACAGGTTCTGTCCAGAGATCATGGAAGCAATTGAGTCAGAAGTCAAAAAGCTTATCGACTTAGGCTTTATCAGAGAGGAACAACACCCCGAATGGGTTGCTAATATTGTTCCCGTACCTAAGAAAAATGGCAAGGTCTAAATTTGCATCGGCTTTCGTGACCTAAATGCTACATGTCCGAAGGACGAATTTCCACTCCTCATCATGGATGTCATGATCGACAACACTTGCGGATTTGAGAGGATGTCTTTTATGGATGGATTTTTAGGATATAACCAGATTAAAATGTACCCTAAAGATGAAAAGTGCATCGCTTTCAGAACACCCCTGGGGGTGTACTGTTATACGGTAATGCCCTTCATACTGAAGAATGCTGGTGCAACCTATTAGCATGCTATGAATACAATCTTCCACGAATACCTATGTGAAAAGATAAAGTGTTAGGATGATATTGCAGTAAAGAGCCAAAACAAAGGCGATCATCTTGCAAATCTAAAGATGATGTTTGACATCATTCGAGCACATCAACTAAATATGAATCCAACCAAATCATTCTTGGGGGTGTCTAGTGGTAAATTCCTAGGGTTCATAGTCACATCTAAAGGTATTTCTCTCGATCTAGAAAAGGTTCGTGCTATCCAAGAAATGCCACCTCTGAGAAATATCAACAAGCTCAGAGGCTTGCAAGGCAGATTGGCGTACCCGGAGATTCATATTAAACCTCTCAGGATGCTGTCAGCCCTTCACCATGTTGATGAAGAAAGGAGTCTTATTCGTTTGGGATGAAGTTTGCCAAAAGGCATTTGAGGAGATCAATAGATACCTTACACAACCACCTATCCTTGTGGCCCTAGTATTAGGGAAACTATTCCTGTTATATGTGAGAGCCTTGGATCATTCTCTTAGAACTTTGTTAGCTCAGAACAATGACCAAGGACACGAGTAGGTAGTCTACTACCTTAGCAAAACCATGATTGAGCCAAACATCGGTACAATCCGGTAGAAAAGGAGTGTCTTGCCTTAGTATTTGTTGTTCAAAAAATATGACACTACTTGGTCGGACAATCAATCCACATCATCTCTAAGGTAAATCCTTTGAAAGTGTTCATGACAAAACCATCTTCTCTGAATTGTCATCTAGCAAAATGTGTGATCCTCCTATAGCAATATGACATGTAATTTATACCCCAGAAGGCTGTTAAAGGCTAGGCTCTGGCAAATTTGTTAGCCGGCCATCTGTTATCTGAATCATCCAAATTATATGAAGATTTACCAGATGAAGTCACCAAAGCTTTTACAACTCAAGAAGTTATATAAGTATGAAAATTGTTCTTTGATGGCGCGTCCAGAGCAAACCCTAATGGAGGAATCACCGTTGGCGTGGGGGTGGTACTCGTATCCCCAAGCGGTCACGTAATCCCAAGAGGAGTATCTCTAATCGAGCCATGCACCAACAATGTAGCGGAGTACAATGCTTTGCTATTAGGGATGTAGTTGTCCGAGGAGCTCAATATTCAACATCTCGAGGCTTACGGTGATTCTCAACTCATCGTGAATCAAGTCCGAGGAGAATATAAAGTGCGTAATGAGGACTTAGTCCCGTACCACTTCGCCGCGCTCAAGCTAGCCTAGAAGTTTGAAGGCTTCTTTATTGGATACATCACATGAGTACAGAATACATATGCGGATGCTCTAGCTTCGCTGGCAACTTCATTGGCATTACCACCAAGGGCTGACACAACAATATTTGTTACGGGTCGTGAATTGTATCACTCCAAGTTTCCCCTAGAAGACTACTCAAATGAAGCAACAACAGAGATCGCCTGTGCAATTTCAATTAAGCTTGAACCAAGGGATTGACAATTCCTATATATTGACTATGTATTGTATGGGATACTACCCGATGATTCTAAAGAAGCGGCCCACGTAAAACGGAAGGCCCATTGATTCTACTTGATGCGGTTTCTCAAACATTGTACCGAAAATCACATGATGGAGTCTTGCTTGGATGCCTTTCCAGAAAAGAAGTGCATGAGGCTCTTAAACAAGCCCATGGTGGAATGTATGGAGCTCACCAACCTGGGTCCAAATTAGGAGATCGCCTCCGAAGAATTAGCTACTATTAGCCTAAAATGTTTGCAGACGCTGTCAATTATGCTAAACGGTGTCATGCATGTCAGATTCATGGTGACTTCATCCATCAGGCACCAGGGAACCTGCACCCAACATCGTCATCTTGACCATTTGAGATGTGGAGAATGGATATTATTGGACCCATCACTCTGCCAACGGCCAAAGGACATCGGTTCATCTTGGCAGTAACCGATTATTTCTCCAAGTGGGCAGGAGCAATTTCATTTTAAGAGGTCAAGGCCTCAAATGTGATCAAATTCATTAAGCATCACGTCATCTACCACTTCGACGTACCGAGACGAATAGTCCATGATAATGGAATGCAGTTCGTCAGTCACGTTTTTTAGAGATTCTGCGACAGGTTCAGGATCTAAAGTGTCGCATCGACGGTATTATACTATCCACCAGCCAATGGCCTCACAAAAGCTTTCAACAAAACCATCATGAAACTTCTCAAGAAATTTGTCTCCAAAAGTAGACGTGATTGGGATGAAAAGCTAGGCGAATGTCTGTGGGCTTACCGTACAACGGTGAGAACCCCAATAAAAGCCACCCCTTTTTCTTTGGTATATGGCTGCGAAGCTATATTTTCTTTAGAAATCCAGATCCCATCCCTGAGTGTTGCCCATGCAAACGGGATGACAAAAGAAGAGCAACATCGACTATGCCTTCAAGAATTGGAAGCACTAGATGACAGGTGACTTTAGGCTCAACAACAAATCGAGTTGTATCAAGCCCGGATTTCCAAAACCTACAACAAGAAAGTCAAAGAATCAATTTTCATGAAAGGTGACCTGGTCTTAGCAGTCAGACAATCCATGGTGATGACACACAAGACCAAGGGGAAATTCAATCCCAAGTGGGAAGGACCCTTCGTAATAAAATCAGTCTATTCGAATGGAGCATATCATCTCATCAACCAGAAAGGTGACAGGCTCATGATGCCAATTAATGGAAAATTTCTCAAGAAATATTACTCGTAGATCATGAAGCCCCCTTTCTCCTAATCCCCAGCCAAGTCTGAGATAATAAATCAACTTTACTCAAACTGGGGGTTGGTTACTCAGAATTCATTTGAATGGAGAGTAATAAATCATTCAACTTGTATATCGTCTAGTTAACATTACACCTCTGACGATTGAAATTTTTTAGAATTATTCTAAGTGATAATAAGAAGAATTTCTAATTGATGCTAAGTTAACATTACACCTATAGCATTTTCAATATTTTCATTGTCTTAAGTTGAAACACAATAAGGAAAAGGCAATGAAAAGCATTATAATATCATTTTCATTCAGCATTGTTAGTTTGATACAGAGTGACGATACTTGGTATGAAAATGATACAAAAATTTATACCCGGCTAAGAGCAATAAAAGATTCAAGCATCGGAGCCCAGCAGGTTAATAGATGCGAGCTTGGCCTTGACATCTGAAAGCTTCTTCACATGGGCCACTCGAACCTGTTCCGCAACCTCCCTCCTAAGCTCGGCTTCAATAGGCGCAGCAGCAGCAGCCTCTTTCCAACGTGCATCAAGAGTTTGCATTTCTCCTCACTGAGTATCGTGAATTTTAACACTCTTAAGATGGAGCCCTTGCATAGTCAACTCCTCCTCAGTGAGCTAAGCCTTCAACCGAGCAATGGTGGTAGCAGAGGTAGTTAGTGCATCATGTACTTGGTCGTGTTGCTCATGTAGACTCGTGATACGTGCCTATTTCTCAGATAAACTCTGGCGAAGAGCTTCTTGCTCATGGGCTTTTGTAGTTTGAAGTAGAGCAAAACCTCATTCCGTTTCGGATTGCAAGTTAGCATGAGTCAAGTTTTCCAAATGCGTCAAATATAACTCGAACTCAAGAAGATTCACTAGGCAATGTGAAGCCTGTCGGTTCTCGCCCAAACACCTAATGTTAGTTAAGCAATTCATGAAGAAGGGCTTAAAGTCTACATAAGTACCTTGCCTAAGGCTAACTAGCAAGATTGCTTGCTGCATGGCATTCTCTAGCTGCATGACAAGGTCCCGCAAGGTTACAGAACCTAACTAAATAAGTGCAGGAGTAAATCCTTCTAATGATTGGCCTAGAGAAATAGAAGCGATGGGTTGGATCAAGGGAACAAACTCTGATCTCCCAATACTTGGTTCACCTTCACCTCCTAAGTCTTCCGAAGCAGGGATGTTTGACTGAGACTCAAGTTGTTGAGGAGATAACAGAGTAGAAGTTTCCTCGTCTTCATTATCTATAGTCACAACAGGCTTCGATACAAAAGGCTCAGACTTCATCGCGTCTTTCATCAACTTCGGTTTCTTGGAAGATTTGGGTTCAACAGGTTTGTGAGCCCTCTTCTCAAATTCACCCTCCTCCTCAGCAGTAAGAGCCTTCTTCCCCGATGATCTTAATGTAAGAGCCTTCTTGTGAGCCCTCTACTCATAACTAGTCGTTACAACCTGAAAATACACGATATGGGTCGACTCATAAAATCATGTGTTGACTCATCCTGCATGAGTCGACTTGAAGGATAATGAGCCGACTCAGCAGACATTTCTGCTCTTTCTAGTATATTTTCTCAGTTGACTCATCACAGGTATGATTCGACACATAAACCTGCACAGACACTGTTCATGTATGAACTTGAGTTTTTGAGTGTTTTTAAAAATAGCAGATAAATTCTAAAAAAATGTAAAACTTCAGGAAATATTTATAAACATGATTTTAAACATGTTAGAAAAAGATTTTTTGAAAGATCATTTCCCAATTGTAAACACTAATCATTTTTCAAAATAGTTCAAAAACAATGTTTTTTGTGAAAGTGTGTGTGTGAACTCAATGAGCTTTAAATGTTATCAACTCAATAACTTGTCTACATTAAGTACTAGAGAGAAAAAAAATGATGCAAATATCTCATATATATCAACACAATTCTTTGGTCTTGATATTTGCTCATATTGATGAAGCTTCTCTTTTGTATTGTGCTCTTGAAAACTTTTCTTCATTAATTTACCTCCACCTCCTTGGATATCATCGTTGTAGCTCATATTCCGTCTAATCATTAAATATTGGCACTAACTTGCTTGATAAATTGTAATCTACATAATATAACTCAACAAGTAATTAGTACTAATAATGGTGTTTGTAAATCATCATTAAAACAAGAGAACTAACAATATCCCCCTTTTTGATGATGACAAAGTACCATTGTTCAAGAGTATGAATAAAATAAAATTTTAGCTTATAGATAATTACTACCCCTATCTATAAGACTCTCCCCCTATCTATGTGCTTAAATTGAGAGATTTCTCTCCTCCTTTGTCAACATCAATATGGGGTAAAAAATATAATATACATGTGTTAAAACCCACAAGATACTTCTCTAAGTGTTGGCCTACCCATGTCATATTCCTCAAGTGTTTTGATTTAAGACATCTCCCTAGGCATTACTACCAACCCACTCCTCTTGGAATTGACCCCGTCTCTCCCAACTACTCCTCTAAGTATTCTTGTGTGCTTAAACATGTTTTAACAATGTAGATCACAAAGAAAATAGATATGAAATCGATTGCTTAAAATCAACAGCAAGCAAAAGGCATCAAAATAAGTATTCAAAGAATACACATGCCTAATTCATTTCTTATACGACAAAAATCTTCTTCACTAAGGGGTTTGGTAAAGATGTCCGCTAATTGTGATTTTGTGTCAATGTAAACAAGAGAAACATCTTTCCTTTCTACATGGTCACGTAAGAAGTGATGTCGTACATCTATATGTTTGGTTCTAGAATGTAAAAAAAAGTTTTTTGAAATATTAATTGCACTAGTGTTATCACAAAATATTTTTGTTTCATGAATGTGTAAATCAAAATTAACTAAAATTTGTTTCATCCATAAAGGTTGTGCACAACACAAGCCAGGGGTAATGTACTCTGCTTCCGTAGTGGACAAGGCAACACAATTTTATTTCTTGGATAACCAAGAAACAAGTGAGTTACCCAAAAATTGATATGTACAACTCATAATCTTGCAGTCTACTTTACATCCGGCAAAGTCGGCATCACAATAACCACAAAGATCAAAAGAAGTGTTCTTAGGATAAAACAAACCAAGTTCTATAGTGCCATTTATATATCTAATAATTCTTTTAACCAAAATTAGATGAGATTTTCTAGGAGAAGCTTGAAAACGTGCACATGCACAAACACTAAACATAATATCTGGTCTACTAGCGGTGAGATAAAGTAAACTACTTATCATACATCGATAAAAGCTTTTGGTCTACCTTCTCACCGCTCTCATCCAAATCCAACTTGATGGTAATACTCATAGGGGTTGGTGCATGTTTGGAGTTCTCCATACCAAATTTCTTGACCAACTCTCTTGCATATTTGCTTTGTGACACGAAAATCCCATCATTGGTTTATTTGACTTGAAAACCGAGAAAAATGTAAGCTCTCCCATCATGCTCATCTTAAATTGTTCTTGCATAACTTTATAAAATTCCTTGCATAAAGATTCATTTGTGACACCAAAAATAATATCATCAACATAAATTTGAACCAAAATAAAATCATTTTTCTTTTTTCTAATAATAGAGTATTATCAATTTTCCCTTTTGGAAAACTATTATCAATAAGAAAACTTGAGAGGTGAGCATACCAAGCTCTAGAAGCTTGTTTTAACCTATACAAAGGTTTTTGTACCCGGTAAACATGATTAGAAAATAGTGGATCAATAAAACTAGGGGGTTGCTCGACATACACCTCTTCTTCAATAAAACCATTCAAAAAGTGCCTAATTCATTTCTTATACGACAAAAATCTTCTTCACTAAGGGGTTTGGTAAAGATGTCCGCTAATTGTGATTTTGTGTCAATGTAAACAAGAGAAACATCTTTCCTTTCTACATGGTCATGTAAGAAGTGATGTCGTACATCTATATGTTTTGTTCTAAAATGCAAAACAGAATTTTTTGAAATTTTGATTGCACCAGTGTTATCACAAAAACATTTTGCATCATAAAAGTGTAAATCAAAATCAACTAAATTTTGTTTCATCCAAAAGCCGATGGCAATCTACTCCACTTCCGTAGTAGATAAGGCAACAAAATTTAATTTCTTGAAAGACCAAGAAACAAGTGAGTTACCCAAAATTTAACATGTTCTACTCGTACTCTTGCGGTCTACCTTACATCCGGCACAACCGGCATCACAATAATCACAAAGATCAAAATAAGTGTTCTTAGGGTAAAAGAAACCAAGTTCTTGTGCCATTTATATATTTAATAATTCTTTTATCCGAAAGTAGATGAGATTTTCTAGGAGAAGCTTGAAAATATGCACATGCACAAACACTAAACATAATATCCGGTCTAATAGAGGTGAGATAAAGTAAGCTACCTATCATACTCGATAAAGCTTTTGGTCTACCTTCTCACCACTCCCATCCAAGTCCAACTTTATGGTGGTACTCATGGAGGTTGGTGCATGTTTAGAGTTCTCCATTCCGAACTTCTTGACCAACTTTCTTGTATATTTGCTTTGTGACACTGAAACCCCATCATTGGTTTGTTTGACTTGGAGACCGAGAAAAAATATAAGCTCTCCCATCGTGCTGAACTCAAATTATTCTTGCATAACTTTAGAAAATTTCTTGCACAATGATTCATTAGTGGCACCAAATTTAATATCATCAACATAGATTTTAACCAAAATAAAATAATTTTTCCTTTTTCTAATAAATAGAGTATTATCAATTTTTTTTCTTTTAAAAAACCATTATCAATAAGAAAACTTGAGAGGCAAGAATACCAAGCTCTAGAAGCTTGTTTTAACCCATACAAAGCTTTTTATACCTGGTAAACATGATTAGGAAAAAGTGGATCAATGAAACCGGGAGGTTGCTCGACATACACCTCCACTTCAATTAAATATTCAAAAAAGTAATTTTAACATCCATTTGAAACAATTTAAAATTTTTAAAGCTAGCAAAGGCTAAAAATATTCTAATTGACTCTAATCTTGCAACCGGTATAAAAGTTTCATCATAATTAATGCCCTCTTTTATTATATCCTTGGGCAACTAAACGAGCTTTATTTCTATTCACTATGCCAAATTTATCAAGTTTATTTCTAAAAACTCATTTTGTTCTAATAACATAAAAATCTTTAGGTCTAGGAACAAGTTTCCAAACATTATTTTTTTGAAAAAATTTTTAATTCATTATGCATAGCTAAAACCCAAAATCATCATTCAAAGTATCATCAATACGTTTAGGTTCAATTTGGGATAAGAAAGCTACATTACAATACTTGTTCATAGCCTTTGAGCGAGTTAAAACTCCTTTTGATGGGCTCCCTATTATTTGCTCCTTGGGATGATCCGTTGGAAATCTCCATGCCTTAGAAAGTTCTTCTTGATTTTGTTCAAGGTTCCCTTCTCCATCTTTTGGTGCATCCGTTGAGGATTTGTCATTTATTTGCATGAGGTCCAATCTTTCCTCAATATCATCATCATCCCTAGGCACACCATCTTGCAAACCATCATTAGTTTTATCAAAGATAATGTTTATAGATTCTTCAACAACCAATGTTTGTTTGTTGAAAACTCTATAAGCCTTACTTCTTGATGCATATCCCAAAAATACACCAATATCAATCTTATAATCAAATTTGTCATGGTGATCTTTTGTGTTCAAACTAAAACATTTGCAACCAAAATTCCGGAAATAGCTAATATTTGGAGTTTCGTCAAAATAAAGTTCATAAGATGTTTTCTTAAAAATATGTCTAATTAAAACACGATTTAAAACATAGCAAGACGTGTTGACGGCTTCCGCCCAAAAATATTTTGGCAAATCAAAACCATTAATCATAGTACGTGCCATCTCTTGTATGGTACGATTTTTTCGTTCAACTACACCATGATGTTGTAGTGTTTTTGGAGCAGAAAAAATATGTGCAATACCATGATTATCACAAAAATCACTAAAAAATTATTTTGAAATTTATCACCATGATCACTTTTAATTTTTACAACTTTTAAATTTTTTTCATTTTCAATTCTTTTTACTAAATGAGAAAATTCTTTAAAACATTCATCTTTATTAGCAAGAAATATAACCCATGTAAAAGCGTGAAAAATCATCAACAATAACAAACACATAATGTTTTCCTCCTAATGAGGCAACACGCATAGGACTAAATAAATCAAGATGAAACAATTGTAAAGGTTTAGTGGTGGATACCTCATTTATGGGTTTAAAAGAGTTTTTTATTTGTTTACCTTTGGCACATTCTTCATATTGTGAATCTTTAATGTATGTTAGACTTGGTAGTCCTCTTACCAAGTTCTTCTTTGATAGCTTAGAGATTAACCTCATGTGAGTATGACCAAGTCTTTTGTGCCAAATCCAAGGATCTCCATCCACCGTGGTAAGACAATTCATATCTTGATCTAAAAGCTCATTCATCTCAAAAATATATACAGTAGACTTTCTAAGGGCAACAAAAATAGCTTTATCTTTTGAACTTATAGTACACTTATCTGATTTAAAAATAATATCATAGCCTTTGTCACTAAGTTGACTAATACTTAAGAGATTATGATTAAGTCCTTTTACCAAGTAAACATCCTCAATAACGGGAGAAGGTATCTTACCAATATTACCAATACCTATAATTTTACCTTTCTCATCACCACCAAAGGAGATATTACCTCCTTCTATCCTTGATAGGGTTACAAATAAGTCCTTGTTACCCTTCATGTGATGAGAGCAACCACTATAAATGTATGACAACTCTCTACGTCTTGTGTTAGACATTCCCTACATGTAAGCAAGAGGTAGAAGATTTAGGTACCCAAATCTTGGGTCCTTATATGTTAGTACTCTTGGCACCCTTAGGTACCCACATCAATCCATATTCATAAATCTTATCTCTAATCCTACAATATGTGGAAGTATGACCATATCTCATACAATATGTGCAAATGAAATGTTTCGTGTAGATGGGGTTATGAGATCAATGATACCATGTTCTTCTAAATTGATGATGATTATGACTAGTGGAAGCATGATTTGCTTTAACATGGCATGTTCATTTTTCAATTTTTTAATTTGAGATCTTAATTGTTTATTTTCAAAATCAAGATCTCCGATTATTTCATCCTTTAAAGCAATGGCATTATTTAGAGAGGATTGTAATTGCGCAAATTTTGAGTCACATGAGTCATGTAATTTTTAGAAAGAAGAATATTCTTTTGCCAACTTTTTAAATTCAAAGTTTAATTCCTCAAGAGCGGCTCCTAGTTCACTGCATATACAAAGATTCATCATCGAAGACAGATTATACCTCATCTTCATGAGCCATGAAGTACGTGTTTGGATCATGAAGAGCAATCTTGATGGCTTCTTCGTCACTATCTGAATCACTTGGTTTGGATTCCTTCCATCCCGCACACATCGCCTTCTTCTTCTTATAGTACTTCATGTATTTCTCTTTTATCTTAGGACAGTCCTTTGCTATGTGTCCCGGTTCATTGCACTCAAAGCATTTACCTACACGATAAGGGAACTTGTTAGAACAATTTTTAAAATTTTTATTAATCTTTATTAATCTTGATATCCTTCTAGAGAGGTGTGCCACTTCTCTAGAGACATCTACTTCACTATCCGAGGAGGAGGAATCATCAATTGCTCCTTTGAGCATAATAGTTTTTATCTTTTGGGATGGCTCTTAATTTGCTCATTGTAGCTCTTCCTCCTTCTCCTTGAGCTTCTTCCCATGGACCTTGAGCTTGCAAATGAGACCATCAAGTGTAAGCGTTGTGAGATCATTGGCTTTCTTGATAGCCGTAGTTTTAGGCTCCCATGCTGGCGTTAAAGAGCCAAGTATTTTGCAATTCTTCTCTTGGTTCTCTAACACCTTATCAAGGCTATGCAATTCATTAATAATGTTAGTAAATCACGAAAACATGCCATCAATTGACTCATTAGGAAGCATCTTAAATAACTCATAATCATGCATGAGGCTACTAATTTTGGACTCATTGACTTCGGGGGTTCCTTCAAGAGTAACACATAGTTTCCCCCAAATCTCATGTGTGGTTGCACATGTGGAGACTCTATTGTACTTATTTAGGGTGAGACCAGAAATCAAAGCATTCATGCCTTTAACATTTAGATTAGCCAAATGCCTTTCATGCTCGGTCATATATTTACTAGACTTCTCAACATATTTCTTTTCTATTATCTCTACGATGTTAAGATCAATGCATCGTAAATAAATTCTCATCCTAGATTTCTAGTATGCAAAATTATTGCCGATGAACAAAGGGGGTGTAGTTATGAATTGACCTTCAAGCATATGCACATTCACTGCAGAATCCATTTGGATCTTTTCTCTAAGGTGTTTAGACCTAGTAAATATGTAGAGACTTTGCTTTGATATCAAATAAAATTACCCTAGAGGAGGGGGGGGGGTGAATAGGATAATGAGATAATAAATATGCAATTAAAAAATTATCAATGCAACACACCAACCAAAATAAATGCAAAGGCAATAAATAGAGAAAGAGTTTAGAGAATAGTTAGCCAATAGTGACACACGATATATTCACGAGGTTCGGTCCTCCGACCTACATCCCCGACCATCTCTTCCAGTGGTAAATACACTATCACACCCGATTTGGAAGCTGAAACTTCTTGACAACGATCTCCTCTTGAGATCTTACAATCCACACAAGTGATCTCCTCGAGATCAATCTCACCACACAATTTACAATCCACACAAGTGATCTCCTCGAGATCAATCTCACCACACAATCACAATGGAAGAAGGAAAAACTCTCACAACAATCCTATGACCTCCTCGAGATCAATCTCACCACACAATCACAATGGAAGAAGGAAAAACTCTCACAACAATCCTATGACCAGGATAAAGTAAACAACAAGTAAAGCTCAAGGGTTGTGGAGTGTGGATGTGGGAAAAGCATAGGCTTAAACACAATTGAGGATTAAGAATTGAAAGTTTGAGCTCAAGAACACTTAGAAAATAAAACTTAAGATTTTTCTCTTGTTAAATTACTTACTGAAGTGAAAAGAGCAATGTGATATATATAGGAACCCCAAACAATAGCCTAAAACCCAAACAAGTACTAAGATCCTAAAAAACCAGCTGGTACAAAAACTAGCCGTTAACAGTGTTATGAGTCGACTCATACTGTTCATGGGTTGACTCATAACTAGTCGTTTCAGGCTGAAAACACACGATATGGGTCGACTCATAAAATCATGAGTCGACTCATCCTGCATGAGTTGACTTAAAGGATCATGAGTCAACTCAGCAGACATTTCTGTTCTTTCCAGCATAGTTTATCAGTCGACTCATCACAGGCATGAGTCGACTCATAAACCTGCACAAACATTGTTCATGTATGAACTTGAGTTTTTAAGTGCCTTTAAAATAGCAGATAAATTCTAAAAAAATATAAAACTTTAGGAAATATTTATAAACATGATTTTGGACATGTTAGAAAAATAATTTTTGAAAGACCATTTCCCAATTGTAAAAACTACTCATTTTTCAAAATAGTTCAAAAACAATATTTTTATGAAAGTGTGTGTGTGAACCCAATGAGCTTCAAATGTTATCAACTCAATAACTTGTCTACATTAAGTATTAGAGAGAAAGAAAAATATTCAAATATCTCACATATAACAACACAATTCTTTGGTCTTGATATTTGCTCATATTGATTAAGCTTCTCTTTTGTATTGTGCTCTTGAAAACTTTTCTTCATCAATTTTCTTCCACCTCCTTGGATATCATCCTTGTAGCTCATATTCCATACAATCCTTCAATAATGGCGCTAACTTGCTTGATATATTGTAATCTACACAATATGACTCAACAAGCAATTAGCACCAATAATAGTGTTTGTAAATCATCATCAAAACAAGAGAACTAACATAAGAAAATACATCCATATAGCTTACCATCAGCACCTTAACAACACCCAGATCAAAGCTTACAATAGAGTTTCTTTGGAAAGGATATCGATATGAAATGTAACATTTTTAGCTCTTCTTTTACAATATGCAGAATAGATACCCACACCGAGAGCCCTGTCATGTTGAAGTGGCTTCAGACCAAGGAAATATGAAGGCATTGGTTTGTTTGGACCAGAACCTAGAAACCTACAAAAGAGGAGATGGGTCTCTTTTAATTTTGATCTTGGAGGCCGTGATTGGATCAAAGATGCCAGCTTTTTTTCCAGAGGTGGGAGTATATGGGCCTGGAGAATGTCCACCCATTTGAGCCATTAGGGTTGCGGATGTGCCCACCATCTGAAATGGGTGTTGTACTTGGGCTCGTCATCGGCGGAGGGGATGGCGGTAGCCTCAATGGCGGTGGTATTTGGGTGAGGAGAGGGGGAGTTTGATGGTGCTGGGTTGAGGAAAAGACTTTTGCGTTTGATGGGTCGTCGACAGTTGTTGAAGTTGAACAACTACGCCTATCATTCTTCGACGACAGGCGAGAGGTCATCACAGTTATAATTCGTTTATTGAATATGCAGAATAGATACCCACACCTTAGCTCTTCTTTTAGAATAGATTGCATTTAATCTTACTTTCACTTTTATGCTATAGTCATCCTTCTATTTTGTTTTTTTTCTTAAATATATATACTTTTGTATTGTCGACTTACATTTGACTACTTTGTATTGTGTAGAATCGAGTAATCGAGAAGGCAACCTTATCAGGGGTCAATTTAGCCACAGAGGACGATGCACTTTCTTTCACCCAGATTTTAGATTCCCTGCATGGAGGGCATTATGGTGGTTATGAAAGAGCCATGGGCATTGGGTGCCACTCGGTCTTATTTGAGGGCGTCCTCCATACCAAAAATTGGCACTTCTAATTAGGAGCTACGTCGCGAGAATGCTAATCTTAGAGCTCGGGTAGCTAAGATAGACAGTCTCGGGGAGGAGCTTAGGTCTCAGATGCATTGGATTAATTATAATATGGTACATACGCTAATATACACACACTCTCGCATACATATGTACACTGGCATAAAGAAATATACATACATCCAATACTTACACACACATAAACATACACATAGACTTTTGCCCAAATGGTTTTTTGTTCAAACGGTTGTAATTGTGACGCCCCTAGTTTCACACATGGCTACAGTCCAAGGTGAATCCAGAGATGTCAAATCTACCATACACCCACATTGTGCATAAACACGTTTCACCAATCACAGCAATATCCTCTAGTGGAATCAAATAGAAGTGCAGGTACAAAACAGGCAAAATAAGGGAATAATATAATAGACATGATATAGAAAAGATATCTCATAAATAAAAAGAATCATGTCTCAACTGTAATACATCTGATAACTAAAATAATGAGAATGTCAACATGAACCAACTAGAATCGTACTAAGACACACTGCCTTTACAAAATGAGAAAGAAATTCTAATGTCTGAATAAAACATAAAATCTACTTTGGAGCCTCTAAAAACTCATGTGACGGCGACTATACAAGAACTTTGTTATCATGCGGCTCTCTGTACCTCTGTGCTACCTGAAAGAAGGGAAAACAATAAAAAGAACCACATAAAGAGCATCAGAGTACTACAGCAAGATCACCTCAATCTGCCCCCAGGGGAAGGGCTACTAGATAGAGTGGAGGATCTATTTATAAGCATAGTCTACCTAGATCATTTATCCTATATCTAAATGGAATTAACATTTAGAAACCTATAACACGAGACGTAGTACATCGAGTGAAATAATCCAAACAAGGAAACCCTCATGTATATATCATTGTCTCAAATTGTAGATAACTAAATATTAATACTGAACTAAGAATAGACAATCTAATGAAATTAACCATTAGAAATCCACAACACAAGACTGGTACGTCGAGCAAAATAATCCAAACAAAGAAAACTCTCATGTATATACCATTGTCTCAAATTGTAGATAACTAAATATTAATCTTGAACTAAGAATAGACAATCTAATGAAACCAACAAGAAATCCACAACACGAGACTAGTATGTCAAGCGAAATAATCCAAACAAGGAAACCCTTATGTATATACCATTTGTCTTAAATTGTAAATCGCTAATCATTAAACCCTTAGGATGCTCATGTGTGTGAAATGCCACTGTACTTGTGTATTTGTGTAATTACATGTGAGGAAGTGCGGCTTGAACCTCGCAAACACATCTCAAACAACTACAAAACAAAACTCAGGAAAACTGCACTTAGTAGTCGACTACACTGAGTCTATTTAGACTCTGTATTCAGGAAGTCTACCTTAGTAGTCGACTACTAAGCTTAGTAGTCAACTACTAACAGCACAGATATAACTTTTGCATGTTTCGTATTTTGCAACTTGTTCAAAAGCAAAACTTTATTATCATGAAGTATAAAGCAAGATTTAAATGCAAAAATTATTTGACAGATATTATCTTAATAATAATTAAACTCTTAAATTAATCAAATTAGGGTTAACATCCTAATTAACCAAAATTCTAAACTAGCACTTAATTAAAAAAACATAATTATCAACACATGATAAATACTACTCGTGAACAGAGGAAAAATTCATTTAAACATGTTTATATGACTTAGATTTCACAAACCTAGGTTAAGCATAGTTATTTATCCTAAAAGTTCAATTAAAAGACAAAACTAGAGTTTTTACATGGGTTAAACTTAATTAAGCAAGATAAAAACAAAATTAACATTAACCCTAATGATCATGATCATATTTCTAATATAAATAGCAACGAAACATCAGATTTATCAAGGGTTAAAGATATATTATAAAAACCTACCTTTTATCACATGAAAATAAGCATAAACATGTTAAGCAGTGAATTAAACTCATTAAATCTTTAAATTTACTAAGGGTGCATGTTTGGATGAAGATTATCTTGTGTCAGAGTGCTGTTGAACTCCTCAACCACGTGTATGCAAGATTCCTCTTCAACCACGATCACCAAACTCCACCTTCCTCTCAACAAATAGGGTTAAAACTCTCCTAAAACTCACAATTAGGGTTAGGGTTCGAGGAGGAAGGTGGCTGGAGTAAATCTCATGTGAAAGAGGGTAAAAAGGCTTTAAAACGAGTATATATATGCATATATACAACTGTTTGGTGGAAAAATTTGCAGTAAAAGAAACGAAGGAAAATTGATTTGTATTCCTTTAATCTCATGTACAATTGGATTTCCTGATTACAAAAGAGAAGAGGATTGATGCAAATCCTCTCCTTTGTTTAAGTCTGGGTTCTTCACGGTGGCGATGGAGTGCCTCCCTCAAATGCTCGCGTCGAGTTTGCTCTCCGTTGACGATCCGACGTCTTGTTTCACTAGAACATAATCTTCTCCTCACGATTTAACATTGTGGAGAACTCTGAACGAGTTTGAAACTCTATGAAAGTGTTGATTTAACCGAAATCGGTCTATAAGCCAAGGATGAAGAAAGCTCCTATTGCCGAATGTTGCTGAGGGATGACGTCAATCTCCTCAAAAGCCTACCTAAGGATCTCTTATGTTGCTACCAAGAAGTTCCAACCGACCGAACCCCTGAACTGAATTGATTTTCAGTTATTTATAGGGGATTAAGGGGTGTAACCACCTTCTTAATTCGCTCCTAAGTGGGGCTAATGGGATGTAACCGCCCCCTTAAATCACTCCTAAGTAGAGTTATGATCCCCTTAGATCGTGGAAGATGGTTGTGAAACCGTTCAGCTCGTGTTTGAACGAGTCAAACGCAAAATCCGTATTCTGGCATGAATTCTGTGTTCAAACGCAGTGTTTGGAAGCTCAGACGTAGCAATTTGGAAGCTGCGTTAGCATCTTGTTGAAAGCTGCATTAGGCAGCGATTGGAAGCTATGTTGGGCAACGGTTAGAAGCTGCGTTGGCAGCAGTTGGAAGCTGCGTTGGGCAGCGGTTGGAAGCTGCGTTGGCAGCGGTTGGAAGCTGTGTTGGGCAGCGATTGGAAGCTGCGTTGGGCAGCGATTGGAAGCTGCGGTTTGCAGCATTTAGGAGCTGCATTTGCATAGCTTTGACTCTAGAATGAGACCACTTGTGCTTCACCTCTGGGATGTAGGGATGAGTTTTGCGTCTTGGATTGAAGAGATCGTCGATTTGTAGTCTCTTTCTGTCAGAGCGTTGCAAAGATCGTCATTTTGTAATCTTTGCTTTAGCTCTTTGATATGTGAGAGTCGTCAGATTGTAACTCTCGATGTTGATTGTGAAGGTTGTGCTTCACCTCTGGGATGTAGGGATGAGTTTTGCGTCTTGGATTGAAGAGATCGTCGATTTGTAGTCTCTTTCTGTCAGAGCGTTGCAAAGATCGTCATTTTGTAATCTTTGCTTTAGCTCTTTGATATATGAGAGTCGTTAGATTGTAACTCCCGATGTTGAATATGAAGGTTGTTGATT
>NC_033799.1:74901950-74915111 GCF_001876935.1 Asparagus officinalis | reverse complement strand
ATATTGTCGGTCGACCGAAAATCCCGTCGGTCGACCGATGAGAGCAAAAACACGAAGAAAACGTTCTGGACCATCGTCGGTCGACCGAAAATTCTGTCGGTCGACCGATTGGAGCTTTCGGTCGACCGGACCGGTCGACCGACAGACTCTCTGTCGCACAGTGAGCACAAGAACTCAGGTTCGGTCGACCGGTTCGGTCGACCGAAAACTGACATACTCAAAACCTGTTTTGCTGATTTTAAAATGCTGTTTAAAAATATCAAATAAATTTCAAAAAATGTAAAACTTTGGGGAATGATTGTAGACATGATAATAAACATGCTACAACGACTGGTTTCGAAAAAGGACTTCCCAAATGAAAAATATCATCATTTTGCAAAATAGTTCAAAACATGAAAATGTAAACACATGAGTTTGATGTTTTGACCTAAACCAACTTTTAAAACTTTACAAAATGATTTTATAGACTTGAAGAAAGATGTAAACTATTGTTATAAAGTCTATAAACAATGAATGTAGTATTTTAAGACTTAGTAAAACATGTATAAACTGATATTAAAGTCTACAAACTAAGAATACAATATTTTCACAAATACAATAGAAAATGAAACCTATGAGTATGTATATGAAAATATATTTGTTTCATATCTATGTTGATAAACCAAATCACAATAATAAATATGAAACATGTAATTTCATATTTATAAACATGAAAACCAAAACTTGTGTTGTATATATATGTGATTACATATATATACAAGGAAACAATTCCGCCAACCTCCTCTTGATATGATCGTATAGGCTCAATCCATCCAACCTCCAACAACGTTGTTTGTCTACAAAACATAGGAATGCACAAACACTTTGCGGATGAAGCTAAACTTGGATCTTGAACTTGAATTGTACGATGCTTCACTCCACAATTCCGCCAACCTCCTCTTGATATGATCGTATAGGCTCAATCCATCCAACCTCCAACAACGTTGTTTGTCTACAAAACATAGGAATGCACAAACACTAGACAAACAACATTAGTAATAAATTGTTTGTTAAACATCATCAAAACAAGAAGGCCAACAGATTTGACGTTGTGGAGAACTCTGAACGAGTTTGAAACTCTATGAAAGAGTTGATTTAACCGAAATTGGTCTATAAGCCAAGGATGAAGAAAGCTCCTGTTGCCGAATGTTGCTGAGGGATGACGTCAATCTCCTCAAAAGCCTACCTAAGGATCTCTTATGTTGCTACCAAGAAGTTCCAACCGACCGAACCCCTGAACTGAATTGATTTTCAGTTATTTATAGGGGATTAAGGGGTGTAACCACCTTCTTAATTCGCTCCTAAGTGGGGCTAATGGGATGTAACCGCCCCCTTAAATCACTCCTAAGTAGAGTTATGATCCCCTTAGATCGTGGAAGATGGTTGTGAAACCGTTCAGCTCGTGTTTGAACGAGTCAAACGCAAAATCCGTATTCTGGCATGAATTCTGTGTTCAAACGCAGTGTTTGGAAGCTCAGACGTAGCAATTTGGAAGCTGCGTTAGCATCTTGTTGAAAGCTGCATTAGGCAGCGATTGGAAGCTATGTTGGGCAACGGTTAGAAGCTGCGTTGGCAGCAGTTGGAAGCTGCGTTGGGCAGCGGTTGGAAGCTGCGTTGGCAGCGGTTGGAAGCTGTGTTGGGCAGCGATTGGAAGCTGCGTTGGGCAGCGATTGGAAGCTGCGTTTTGCAGCATTTAGGAGCTGCATTTGCATAGCTTTGACTCTAGAATGAGACCACTTGTGCTTCACCTCTGGGATGTAGGGATGAGTTTTGCGTCTTGGATTGAAGAGATCGTCGATTTGTAGTCTCTTTCTGTCAGAGCGTTGCAAAGATCGTCATTTTGTAATCTTTGCTTTAGCTCTTTGATATATGAGAGTCGTTAGATTGTAACTCCCCATGTTGAATATGAAGGTTGTTGATTAGAGCTTTTATCGGTTGTTGTGAAGGTCGTCAGATTGTAACATTCATCGATCTACGTAAAAGTCTTCAAATTGTAGCCTTCTGAAAGTCGTCAGATTGTAACTTCTATCATCGGTGTTTGATAGGGAATTAGCTATCTATTGTGATTTTTAGACAGCCTACAACAACTGGGTTCGAAACAAAACAAATCCGACCCAAAATCTAAAAGAAAAACTGGAAACAGACTCGATAGTTGACTACTACTCAGAGTAGTCAACTACTAAGCTGGTTAGTCGACTACTCTGAGTAGTAGTCGACTACTCTGAGTAATAGTCGACTACTAACATCCCAGAAATAGGTTTGTGCATGTTTTCGTGCATGTTTTCCATCTTTACTTACATATATACATTGGATTGATCTCAAATCAATCCCTAGCATACTCAAACATTAGAATATGTTATTTATCACCATATAACATAATTACTATTATTTATCACATAATATACAAACTTTTGGGGTTTTACATTCTTCCCTCCTTAAAAGAATTTCATCCCCGAAATTCCGCAATCATATCATAGGGATTAATAATATGTGAAAAGCACCAAGAGGGAATAATCCAGACAAGAAAACCATCCCGTACACATCTCATAGTATTAATCTCCAGATATAAAACGTAGTAATATCTACACTTAACCATGTCGAATGTGAATACTCTCACTTAACTCCTAACTAAGCGGAACTAATACGTCGGGTGAAAAATCCAAACGAAGAACCCCCCATATATATACCATGTATTCCGAATGATTAGGAGCTAAGTGTTAGTACCCACATTCTAGCGTTAAATATAGATATGACCATATAACCAAATCATAAACAAAAGTAAATCATAATAATTCAATCAATTTACCTATTCAAATAGGTACGGGTAGTCACGACGCATATCCTATTCATGCTCCCAAGAAGCCTCCTCAGCTCCTTTCCGGTTCTATTGAACTTTGATTAGAGGAATCACCTTGTTTCTAAGTTTTTTTGTCCTTCTTGGCAAGAATACACACATGAATCTTAATAGTAGTCAAATTATTTTGAATTTCAATCTCTGGCGTGTCTAACACTCGCTATTGCTCCTCGTCGCGTAGATGTTTCTTAAGCATAGAAACATGAAAGACATCATGTATACTCGACATCGATGCTGTAAGGTCTAACCGATATGAAACGGCTACAATGCACCCCATAATCCTGAACGGACCAATATACATTGGGAAAAGCTTTCCCCATCTACCAAATCGTTGAACTCCCTTCATTGGTGATACTTTCAACAATACATAGCCCCCTACCTGGAACTCTAACAGTCATCGTCTCTGATCTACAGAACACTTCTGATGACTCTGTGCTGTAAGAACGCACTCCTGAATCACTACTACCTTCTCTGTGGTCTGTCTCACTAACTTCAGTCCAAGCAGTAGACTATCCTCTGGCTCTGCCCAACAAATAGGCGATCTACAAGACCTCCCATATAATGCCTCATACGGTGTCATGCTAATAGTCGCTTGATAACTGTTGTTATAAACGAATTCGATCAATGGGATGTGGTCCACCTAGCTGCCATGAAAATATGTGATGCATGCCCGTAACATATCCTCTGATAGTTGGTTGACTCTCTCCATTTGTTCATCTGTCTACGGGTGGAAAACACTAGAGTACGACAACTGGCTACCGAAAGAATTTTGGAAGCTCCTTCAAAAGTGTAAAGTGAAAACTTGTAGGGTCTGATCCAATCACACTAAAACACTAGAGGGGGGTGAATAGTGTTACTTTAAAAATTTATGCAAAGAAGATTATAATTTGCAAAGAAGATAGCACAATCACAAAAAATCATAATCGTAAAGACAATATTTTATACTGGTTCCACCTTCCAAGTGTATATCTAGTCCCCAAGCAAATCCCGTTTGAGAGTTCTACTATGATTTTGTAAAACTTACAAAACCAAACAACAAACCTGACCAATTTGCAAGTTCGTACAAATTGCACACAATCTCTTCACAAAGAGATTACACCTCTCACACCCGTGAGAACACTTGCCTTGTAACAACTTAATTCCTATAAGCTTTGAGTGTATTGTGATGTGTAGCAATAGCTTAGGAACGTTTTGAATCTCTCAAAATTACCTAATTTGATTGTATATTGAATGAAGATCAAATGCTAACTCAGAGAATGCTTTTTCTCAACACTTAGTAAAAATCTAACTCTTTTGAATGCAAAAAACTTGAATCTTATATATATGAATCAATGATCCAAATTTCTGAACTTGTAACCTATTTATAGCCCTTAAAAAGACAAGTTTTCAAACTCTAAAAACGTACACAAAATGGCTATAAACAGTCACTTATTCAAAATCTAAAATGGTAGAAAACTGTCTTAGTAGTCGACTACTATAGTCATTAGTCGACTACTCTGACTTCAAACAACTTCTGTAATTTTAGGATTTTTCTTAGTAGTCGACTACTATAGTCATTAGTCGACTACTCTGTAGATACAGAAAGTCTGGAATTCAAATTTAAAGCTTAGTAGTCGACTATAATTCTTAGTAGTCGACTAATCTGTAAAATCAGATAATCTGAAATTCTAAATTAGATCTTAGTAGTCGACTATAATGCCTAGTAGTCGACTACTCTGCATTTTTACAGAATCTAAGTTTTTATCTAAGTCTTTATTAGTCAACTATAATCTGTTATAGTCGACTACTCTGTAATATTTTAGAAATTTATATTTTGATCTAAGACTTCAGTAGTCAACTACTAATCTAATTAGTCGACTACTAAGGGGTAAAAAATTATGTATGAAATATTTTTAGACTCATTGATTAACTAAATACTCTAATGGTTAACATAGGGGATTTCTATTGTTAACCAACACACTAAAACTGTGTTAGTGTGTTCTAATCTCTATGTGTGTGTATGTGTGAGTGATCAAGGCTTGTACAAATTTTCTAAGTAAAGAAAATGTAAAAATTACATTGATATATAAGCTCTTCATCTTCTTTACTTCATGATGCCTTGAACTCATCTTGCACTTGTTCATGTTGATAGCTGCATTGAAATGTTAGTGCACAATAATACACATAGTGATTCATATTATGAATAAATTGTTATCATTAAAATTATATTATGGGGACATGATATCCAACAAAACTGAGCCTCAGTCTGATACAATCATCTCTCGATCTCTGTGCAATCTCATGATCTCTTGGATAAATATCCTCGCATAGGTCTTCACTGTATAGGTTGTCTTTACTAGTATAAAATATGCTAACTTCGTTAACCGATCAACATCACCCAGACTGAATTGTTTCCCTTCTTCGACCTCGACAATCCTACAATAAAGTCCATGGAAATATCTGCTCATTTTCACTTCGAAATGGGTAAAGGTTGTAGGGTTCTTGCTGGTCTCTAGTGTTTTGCCTTCACTTGTTTGCAGGTAAAGCACTTAGCCACATACTCGGTAATCTCCCTACGCATGTCGTTCCACCAAAAGTATCTCTTCAGGTCCTTATACATTTTAGTCGTGCCTGGATACACTGTGTACCTGGTGTGATGCGCCTCATTGAATATGTCTTTATTCAATTGAGGGTTACTTGGTATCACTAATCGGCCCTTCATTCGAAGATCTCCATCTGCTCTAATAGTCCAATCAGCCTTTGGCTCTTTGGAAATCCCCTCCTTTCGGATTTGAATCTAAGAGTTCTCTAGCTAAGCTTTGACCACTCTATCACTGCAAGATGGCTACACTAACAAAGCTCCCAAAAAATGGTCTAAAGTCAAACTAGCTAAGCATGTGAAGATCTCAATACAACAAGTACCTCAAAGCCGCAATCTTATGCCGACACTTCCTGTTCAATGTGTCTGCTACTACATTCGCCTTCCCTGGATGGTACTGAATTATGAACTCATAGTCCTTAATAAATTCGACCCACTGTCGCTGTCTCTGATTTAGTTCTTTCTGAGACAAGATGTACTTCAAACTCTGATGATCCGTAAATAGCTTGAACTGTACTCCTTACAGATAGTGCCTCCATGTCTTTAGTGCGAAGACCACTATTGCTAGCTCCAAGTCATGAGTGGGATAATTCTACTTATGAGTCCTCAACTGTCTCGAAATGTAGGCCACCACTCTCTGGGTTTGTATCAAAACACCTTCGAGACCTGACAACGATGCATCCGTGTAGATAACAAAAATCTTATCACTACTCGGAATGATCAACACTGGCGTTGTAGTCAACATAGCCTTCAAAGTCTCAAAGGCCTCCTGGCACTCCATGCCCCAAACAAACTGTACACTCTTCTTTGTAAGGTGTGTAAGTAGTGTCGCAATCTTTGAGAAGTCCTGAATAAATTCCCTATAATAGCCGATCAAACCCAAAAAAAATCTTTGAAATGGTCTTTAGTGGCTCCCAATCAAGTATTGCCTAAACTTTAGCTGGATCAACTACAATTCCCTCTCTTCTGATGATGTGTCCTAAAAATCTGACCTCAGATAGCCAAAACTCGGAATTGCTGAACTTAGCGTATAACTGATGCTCTCGTAAAGTCTGCAAAGCTAATCGAAGATACTGCTCGTACTCTGCCTCCGATCTCGAATATATAAGGATGTCATCGATAAAAACAATCATGAACTGGTCCAAGTATAGATGAAAAACTCGGTTCATAATTCCATGAATACTGTGGGTGCATTGGTCAACCCAAATAGCATGACATCCAAGGACCCATATCGAGTTAGAAAGTTGGTATTGGGAATATCCATCTTTCGAACCCACAACTGATGATAGCTAGAATGAAGATCAATCTTTGAAAAATGTTGCGCTCCCTGTAGCTGGTCGAACATGTCATCATTCCTCGGTAGTGGATACATGTTCCAGATAGTGACCTTGTTTAACTCACGATAATCTATGCATAACCACATGCTACCGTCTTTCTTCTTCACGAAAAGGACATGCACTCCCTATAGAGAATGACACTAGTGAATGAAACCCTGAGATAACAACTCCTCTAACTAGATCTGGAGCTCCCTCATCTCAACAGGCACCATACGATAAGGTGCTCGGGATATCGGTGTTGTGCCTGGCTACAACTCTATTCAAAACTCGACCTCTCTCACTGGAGGTAAACCTGGTATGTCCTAGAAGACATCCTGGTATTTTGAGACCACTCGTGTCTTGCTCAAATCGGCACCCCGATACCGCATCATCACCTCCTCGACGTATGCCAGAAATAACTCCGCAAACTGGTTGCCCCATGAGGTCGCTACCACTAACTCAGACCCATCTAGTGCTCGTAAGCTGACTGTCTTCGCAAAACAATCGATACTCACATGGTAGGAAGATAGTCATTCTATACTAAGGATAACATCAAACTCGAACATACGGAGGACGATCAAATCGATCACGAACTCGGAATCATCTAAGCTGATGATACATTAACTACAAATATTCTCTAAGTGGGATACCTCTCCTAAAGGAGTAGATATAGATAAAGGGATATCTAAAGGCTGGCTATAAGCTGAAGTCTAATTATAAAATCATGAGAGATGAAAGAATGTGAAGCGCCTGAATCAAAAAGAATACGGGCTGGAAAGGAGTTCACAAAGAACGTACCTTCCACCATGGTCCCGCTCGCACTATGGTCACGAGGAATAACTACATACACTCTACCGGTGGCTGACGTTTGCTGCACGGTTGGCAGGAAAACATACGGGACCATTTGTCCCTCAGGAATCTCCTAGATCGCACGAATCTGGCCTGCTGGCCCCTCAATCCTCAGAACAATTAGCGGTGCCTCAATCCTCTGTTGTTGCTGTTGGCTGTAGCCGTGACACTGCTGATGCTGACCCTAACCACGGTTCTGTTGCTGACCATATCCTCATCCCTACTGTTGGCCCTAGCCTCTACACTGCTAGCCTCCTCTTGGTGCACTACGACAATCCCTGGCCTTATGGCCAATCTTGTTGCAGTTGTTACATGCACCATGAATTTTGCACTACTGTGGTTCTTTCCAACCATGTTGTGCTCCTTTCTTATACTAACCCTAGTGTTGATGCTGAAATCCCTTACCCCACTACGGGGGCCATCAAAATCCGTCAGAAGGTCTCTTGCCTTTGCCCTTGTCATTTTTTTGTCCTAACTTAGCGTTACCCTCCTTGGTCTTCTAAAACATCGCAGCATCGGTCTCTTCTGATATAGCTACATCAACCACCTCTCGTATTGTCTGAAATCGCTAAGATACGAGATATTGATGTAACTCGGGCGAAGACCCATCAAAAACATCTGCGCCTGCCGCTCTTCAGTATGCCACATGCCCGTGAATCTGAGTAATATCATGAATTTACTCTCATAATCTAACACTGACATGTCTTCTGCTCTAGCCAGGCTAGCTCCAACTACTTCCCAGCTTTCGCTGCAGCTGATATATACTGCTCCTCAAAGAAATAAACAAAAGTCTCCCATGAAATCATCATTCTCTGCTCCAGAGTGAACCGAAGTCGATATCATCCTCTTGCATCACTCTTGAGGCTGAAAGCTGCTAGCCTCTGCTTCTGCACTGTGTTCAATTTAAGCATATCCAAGATGTTACTCACATCCTCCTTCCACTTATGTGCCACAATAGAATCTGATGTACCATAAAACTCTGGTGCCTTCAATTTCTGGTACCTCTCTACCAAACGAAGTCATGCCTCCTGCTCAACGGCTCCATCAATAACTAGTGGTGGTGTTGGTGGATCTATCGTTGTCTCTTCTAGTTACTCTTCCTAAATAGGTATCTCCTGCGGAGCCTGATTTGTCAATTGCTCCTCTATCGTCGCTAGCCGAGCTGCTAACGATGCTATAAGATCGACTAGATACTGCGGAGCCTGCTGCGGCTCCGGCTCTATTATGTGACTCATTGTATTCGAGATTCAGTTCAGACTCAGAGATATGTCTATTTTATTCCAGTTGGGCTGATTATTGATTTTTCATATGCTTCTTCAGTGTACATTCGGTGTTGTGGCTTGGGCTCTTATCATCTTGCACAGCTCCCTAAGCAGGGGTACCTCTGTGACCACGTCCTCTTCCTGACATCTATATGATTAGAAGTAGAGCTTGTTAGACACAGTAAATAGGATCTCAAGCATAAAGATAAACATATATCAATAGGAAAATATTATCACTTGTCATTCATGTTAGACACAGTAAATAGGATCTCAAGCATAAAGATAAACATATATCAATAGGAAAATATTATCACTTATCTTTCATGCAAATACTTTTCAATCAAAATAAGATTAGTTGCCATAAAGAAATTTGTAATTTTTGAACATACGTATATAACGTCCTCACTCATTCTAGGAATTTCTAGCATATTCTATACATGATCCCTAGGAAACTCTATCCTAGCCCCACGACTCGACACAAGAATGATCCTAAGGACTAGAGCTAGAGCTAGAGCTCTGATACTTAGAACTAGAGCTCTGATACTTACTGTGACGCTTTTGGTTTCACACATGGACTGTAGCCATGTGTGAAACCAAGGGTGTCACAGTAACCGTTTGGAACTGCACTTGCCCAAACGGTTACAACCGTTTGGACAGACCAGTTTTGTACTAGTGAAAGGATACATCTCGCCATTTATATAAATATAAAAGGGTTAATTTTAGAACCTCCTCAACTATGGGTCGTCTCGAAAAACCCACCTCAACTATTTTAGCTCTTGAAAGTCCTCCTCAACTTTGCAATTTACTGTAGAAACTCTCCTCAACTTTCAAAATATGATTATCCCCCCTCAACTATTCTCGCTTAAACCTCTGAACTAACATAAATAAAATCTAAAGGAGCAAATAATGTAATGCACCATACTATCCCTAAAGCAATAGAAATTTTACCATAGTGTTCCCTTTTGATTTTTTTGGCTAAAATACCTTTATTTTATATTCCTCCTCTTCTTCTTCCTCCATATCTCCATTGCTAGCTTCACATGTGAATCTAGTATTTTGTTCTTTTTTAAAACACTAAACTTCTTTTATTTTCTATTTATCGACGTTTATTATATTTGAAACAATTGAAACTTTATTTATTTTTATGGTTAGTTTCATCATCAAAACCCATCGAATTGAAGTCTAATATTCTGATTGGTTTGGATTTTAAACTTACATGAATTTTTTTCAACCAAAAGTGTTTTAGTCATTGCATATTTAAAATAAATAATATTAGGGGGTTATTTGAAAAAACTATAAAGATGAAGGAGGTTTTGTGGGATACCCCATAGTTAAGGGCGGTTTAATTGAAATTTGAAAGTTGAGGGGGTCATCTACAACACCCTCAAAATTGAGGGGACTTTTCTAAAGTTAACATAGTTGAGGGGGGTTTTTAAGACAAGGCCTATACTTGAGGGGAATTTCTGAAATTAACCCCATATAAAACAATATCTAGTAAAAATAAAGCATAGCAAAACTTATTTTTGTTGGAGAAACTAGCAAAAACAAATTATATATGTAATATTGAGAAGAGAAGGGAAGAAGAAGCAAAAGAGAACCAAACTTTACTATCTGTTTTTCTCTTTTTTTTCCTTCTTATAGGTAAAGGGGACCCACGTCCTTTATGAAGGCTTATAAAATTATATAATAAAGAGTTCTATAATAGTACAAACTCCTAGGAGGTAATAAAAATAAACCAAATCCTATTCTTTTGAACTACTAACTCTATCTTTAAACTAACAAATACTGGTACAAAATGGGGCATCCTAGATGGACAATCGTACTTCCGTCTACATAGACTACCCAGGCGGAATTCCATCTACGATGTTTATCTAGTTAGTTTCTATCTAGGATGCAGTATTCTTAACGGATTTTTGTTTAGGAAAACATCCTAGACGAAAAAACAACCTAGACTGAATATAAAACCATCTAGGATATTCCTAGATGGAGAAATATTTCATCTGAGACACTTCCTAGACGGAATTCCATCTAGGAAACGTTTGAGACGGAATTTCTGTCTAGGATGCTTCCCAGACGGAAATCCGTCTAGGAAGCATCCTAGACGAAATTTCCGTCTAGGATTCTTTACTTCATCCCAGACCGAAATTTTGTCTAAAACGTATCCTAGACGGATTTTCAATTTAGATTTTTACATACGCTTTTCCCAATTCATATGTTTTTACCCTGTAATTACATAAATTACCTGCAAACTCAATAATAATCCGAATCCAACCAAATATGCAAATCCAACTTTCAAATCAACAATCCAAAATCCAAATCCACATCCAAATCACAATACACATACCATATTACTCAAATTACTCCAATACAAGCCAACCAATATACACAACCCAAGATTAATCACAAACAAATAAACTATCGGCAAAACAACTTATAATCATCTACAAATACCACTTCATAGTATAAAAATATCAAACACATGTTGTTTCATACATATTATGTCTCTCTATTACATATGAAATTATTCATCCAATACATAATAAACTCATAGGTCTAATACACGGGATGCGTGCATGATCCTCTCCACCTGTGAAAAAAATTCCAAGCATATAAATGATTGTTGATATAAATATAAATTTCATAGACTAAATTAGAAAGAAAAGATTAAGAAAAAGGTACATTAGGAGGAGGTACTAATCATGTATTATACATATAGTGCATGCTCTAATATCGTTAAATCAATAATTAATACTCAAAGAAATTGTCATACATCAAGAAAAAGGTACATTTCTTGCAAGCACTCATTTGTTCCCAACTCCTGTGTTTCGTTATTATTAACACATATATACACACACACAAAAAAAAAAAACACACACACACACACACACACACACACACACACACATATATATATATATATATATATATATATATATATATATATATATATATATAAACTAAAATATTGACATATACAGTTTAAAGATGTTCGAGATTATTAACAATCTAAAGTTAAGCTATTTGATTTTATCTATGTCTAAACTTTTATGACAGTGTGTCACTTATTTATAAAATGCTAGAGATTTAGAAACAACAATTTGGGTTTCTTTATATATATATATATATATATATATATATATGGAAAAATGTTTCTAAGGTGACGTCTTAGATAGTCATCTAAAGACGCGGACTAAAATCACATGATTGAGCTACATTGTGGATGATCCGCTCCGTTGAACTTGATTTACATATTCTAAAACCTCAACACACCAAGTTTGGGGTGAACTCATCGTAATGATGATAAAAGTAATACTCAAAGAAATTGTTGATATAAATTCCAAGCAAATAAATGATTGTCGATATAAATATAAATTTAATAGACTAAATTAGAAAGAAAAGATTAAGAAAAAAGGTACATTAGGAGGAGGTATTAATCATGTATTATACATAGAGTGCATGCTCCAATATCGTTATAACTAATACTCAAAGAAATTGTCATACATCAAGAAAAAGGTACAATTCTTGCAAGCACTCATTTGTTCCCAACTCCTATGTTTCGTTATTATTAACACATATATATATGTACACACCAAACAAGCCCTTTTAGTGCTTTGCAGGCAACTAAATATGACATACATCCAAGCAGCAGTGTTAAAAAATAACAATACAACAAAACAACATCATTTGCACTTATTGCACTTACAAAACCCATGATGCCTACAACAAAACAACAGCATTTGCACTTATTGCACTTACAAAACCCGTGATGCCCAAAAATTGTGATGTAGTTTCAAGTTGAAGCATACACCGCGAAGAAAAGGTAATCCTGTGAACGTGGGGGCCCACCACCACGTGAATGAAAACCGCATTTGCGTGAGGTGATCGCGAGAATACCCATGAATGTGACCTGGCCCACCCGAACCTCTCAAAGTGATATATATAAACCCTATTAATCATTCTAGGGTTTTGTGCAACTGGAGGCGCGTGAGGCAGTTGGCAAAGGTGAAAAGCAAGGAGCTTTTTTTGATTGGTTGCTGCAAGGGGCGTGCAAGCTAAGGTGGCCTTTTTTGGGAAAAAATGTTACAGACACACCTCCGGCCACACCACCAGCTACACCCCTCACCTGCTACATATGTATATATATGTACATATATATATGTATATATATGTATATATATGTATATATGTATATTGATGTATGTATATATATATATATGTATATATATATATACATACATATATAAATATATAAATATATATATA
>NC_033799.1:74896475-74901313 GCF_001876935.1 Asparagus officinalis | reverse complement strand
CGTTGCTGGGGAAGGTGCTTAAGTAGGTTTTAATTATTTTGGTTCTTTAACTTGTGTGTTTTTTGTGAAGGAAACGCTTGGAGCTTGAAGATCGCGGATTGGAGAGCTAGGATTTGAAGATTTGCTTTCAGGTAAGTCCTCTTTCTAGTTTTTAATTCCACCATTTAGCTACTTCTTCACAATTAGAGACAATTAGGACTTAAAAAAAAGAGATTTTATTTTTTGTTGACCATAATAAAATTCATCCTTTACTTTGACATTTACTAACAAGATAATAAATTCAAACAAATCCCCCCTTCTTATTTGTTTGATTGTTAACCCTAATTAAAAAAAAGATTTTTCTTTTCCATCCTTTTTAGTTGCTTTTAATTCATAGGGTTGCATTTCATATAGTGTAGGAATTCACCAAGTGATTTGAGCATCTTGATTTGGCACACACATAAAAATATTTTTAAGGACAAAACCTCATAATCAAGATAAGGTGAGGGATTTCATCACCCTTTCCTTAGCCCAAAAATCACTAATTCCTGGTAATTGTGGGTTGACACATAAATTACAGTCATAAAAATTCTATACATTAGAGTATATACACAAACTTTGAATAGATGTTAAATTCTACACACAAATGACTATAAAAAAAATTTCCATACACAAATAATATGACCACAGTTTAAAATCTCAAGAACTAGTCACTATTAGCAACAATTTACATAAGGAAATTCACACATCCTTCAGAAAGTAAAATTGCTCAATTCTAATACATTTAAAAGCAATAATTTTCACATGAAAGCATAATAATTAAAATTTAGCAAATAAAATAATTCATGATCAAGTCAGTTGGTCCACTCTATGAATTTAAAACTGAAGAAGTTTTTCATTGCAAACAACTATTATGGTTATTAAATAGAAGTGGCCTTTACATGTGAATGTAAAAACTTACTATTAAAAAATAAGGAAAGAAAAACGAAAAACAAAATTATCTGGAAAATTACCTTCAGAGAGTTTTCAAAGAAGCTCGGTGAGGTTCTCCAGATGGATTAGCCCCAAAGCAGTTAGATCTTAGGGGGATTAAGCAATTAATATAGCAAAGCAACGAATCGACCACTAAAATAACCTAAATAGAAGATCGCCGAACCAATAACCCAAATTTGAAGATGCTTTACTAATGAAATAGCCAACTATTAGCCCTAACAAAGCTTGGATTTCCATTGAAGTTGCAAGAGAAGATTGACAGTGAAAGAGTGATCGATATCAAATAGGATCGACGAAGGTTTCACTTCTCAATATTTTCCATAATTTTTTTTTGGCCGAAGAGAGGCGGTGGAAGGATTGAAGAAGAGAGACGGAAAAGGAAAATGAAGAAGGAAGAGGAAAGGTTAAAGAGATAAGGCGGTGATAACTACAATAGCCTTTTTTTCCCCGCTGTTTTCTATGCGTTCCCGCGGTCTAGCTAGCAGCGATATTAATAATTTACTTCATCTCCATCTCATTTCCGAGCTAAAACTTTAGAAATGGGGGTTTTTGTTTTTCTGAGCTGGCGTATGATTTCCATCAAAGTTTTCTTTAAATTTGAGTTTGAACCAAACTGCAGATTAGAAAAAGCAAATGCTCTTACATTTCTTACTGTCAATCTGTCAGAGCTAGAAACCTATTTCAACCCTTTATTTTTTCTAACCAAACAGCCCGTTGAATGAATCATGTTTTGTTTCTTTTTTCCCTCTTTTTCGATGGATGGTCGTACCCTTGATTTCTTCATTCTGAAATATGGACCATTTGAATGATTTGAGTAAAAATTTTACCAGAACACACTATAGGAAGGAGGTGATCTATATCATTCATTGGTTTATGGTTAGACAGTTATTTGGAAGTTACAAGTCTTTTATTTATGGTGTAGATCATCCCACTCCTATAGGGATTGTTCAAATAAGATCTATACTAGATTGTTTTGATGCGATCCATTACTAATTTCTTTCTACTCCTTTGTTGACTTTATAACACATTTCACTTTTGTCAAACATGAACATCATGGAAAATATCACTACTATAAACTGTAGCAGCCCCCACGGTTATAACCATTAGGGCTGAGTGAAGAAATAGCGAGAAAGTACAGGAAAACAGCAGAAGAATCAGCCAAGCAGACTGACGGTCGACCATTACGGTTGATCGCGAACGTACACAAAGGCCACTAGGACTCAGAGCTGAAGGCGGTCGACTGTGGCGGTCGACCGCGAGGACCCTGTAGGTGATTTTTGGTCTCGGGATGAGATTTGGTCGACCGGCGTGGTCGACTGCGCTGTGACTGTAACCGATTCTGCTCTCGGGTTTTGGTTCGATCGACTGCTGTGGTCGACCACGATACCTACGCGGTCGACCACCGTGGTCGACCGCGATACCTGCACGGTCGACCGTCAAGGTCGACCACAGATGGATTTTGGGTTGGGCTTTGGATTTTGACCCGGTTCGTTTCTGAGTTGATATATAACCCTAAACCTGATTAATTAGGGTGAAGCAAGGATGATTTTGAGCAGTCTTTTGGAGAGGATTGATGCATCCAATTATGAGAGATTTGTGAGAGATCTATAGCTTTGGTTTAGGGTTTGATCGGTGAGATTTATAAATCTATTTGTATTCTCTTGATTTCTAATAATAAGAACTCCCCCCCCCCTTGCCCCGTGGACGTAGGTAACTTGCCGAACCATGTAAATCGTTTGTTCTTGCTGTGGTTATGATTTGCTTATTGGTTGTGGTTTATCTCGAGTTATTGTTCGTGTCGCTCCTCGAAGCTTCCGCCGCGCACAACACTGAGAGTGTCCCAAACGATTACAACCCTTGGGATTGATAAAACACCCATTAGGGTAAATCGCGTTGGGGCTGACCTTGCCCCAACGGTTGAAAAACTTGCCCCAACGGTTACAACTATTGGGGCAAGAAAATTTTAAGATGATAATATCTAAATATGAAAGGAGCAGTATAAAAGAAATACCAATGTAGGCTGTCTAAAAATCACGATAGATAGTTGATCCATATCAAACTTCAACAATGAAAGCTACAAACGGAGGACTTTTCACATAGATCGAGAAGAGTTACAATTCAACGACACTTCAGACAATTGATGAAAACTCTATTCAGTAGCCTTCACAACCAACTGTGAGAGTTACAATCTGACAACTTTCACACCTCATAACAGCTAAAGCAAAGATCAATGAGCATTAGTCTTCGCGATGCTGTAATAGACAAGGTTACAAGTCAACAACCTCTCCCAAACAAAGAGTCCACCTCTGCACTTCTCAACTCAAAACGCACACAGCCTGTGCGTTCTTCAGCAGACACTCAACTCTGCGTCTCAAATCCAAGACGCGGATTTAAGACCCACAGTGCTAAAGGCCTGTGGGCTTTTCAGCAGTCACTCAACTCTGCGGCGCAGAGTTAAAACCCAGAACGCAAGCGGCCTGTGCGTTTCAATCATCCGCAGATACCCAACTCTGCGTCCGAAGTCTGAGGTGCAGAGTTAAGATCCAAAAATGCAAATAGCCCTTGCGTTTTTAATTCTCAGCAAGCACCCAACTCTGCGTCTCAAGTCTAAGCCGCAGAGTTAAGGTCCAGAACGCTAATTTAGGCGTTCGACTTGTTCAAACTCAACCTAAACAGCCTCAAAACCGTTTATCCCATGTTTTGAGCGATTTTTGCCCACTTAGGAGCGGATTTAGGGGTTGGTTACACCTCTTATCCCCCTATAAATAACCTCATTACTCAACTGAGTAAGTGGTTGGAGATTTAGAGATCAAGAAGACCGCATAAGGTTGGATTCTTGGGCGGAGAGGGGGAGTTTTTTTTCTGAAGATCAAGGAACTACTCGGCAATTAGTAAATCAAATATTGGAGAATTCTTCACCAACAGCAAATCCACTTGGCATCTTAACCGATTATTCAGTTTTTCAACAACTCTTTTCAGAGTTTTCAACTCGTTCTGAGTTCTTAAACTCGTTAGGAGTTCCAAATGTTTTCAACTCGTTCTGAGTTCTTAAACTCGTTAGGAGTTCCAAATCAAACTTGTCATACAAGTTAATCGTTCCCGTGAGACAAGACGGTCGGATCGTCAACGAGGAGAAAATTCGACGCAAGCATTCGAAAGAGGCACTCCATCGCTACCTAGAAGAACCCAGTTTTAAACAAAGGGAAGAATCAAATTCATTCTCCTCTCTTTTATAATCAGGAAATCCAATTGTAACTGAGATTAAAGGAATACAAATTAATTTTCCTTCATTTCTTTTACTGCAAATTTTCCAACAAACAACCATAAATCAAATAATTTCATTCATATAAGCATAGTTCTCAAACGATGATTTCCCCAAGCAAAATCTCAAAGAACTTACAAGCTAGAGATAGAAGAAGGCAGCCTCGCTGGAGGTGGCAAGTAACAATCGATAGTCTCATTGGAGTCTCCTCGAGTAGCAGAGACTTTTTAAGGGTGTAAATAACCCTAAATAGAAAATGCCCAATTTTTTTTTAACAAATACACAAACATTTTAGATAATTTTCAAATAAGGGTTTAGGTTTTGAGGAAGAGGACCTACAAGTGGTTAGGGGAGAGGAGGCAGCAACAAAAGGTGCTTGATGACGGTTAGATACTGTGCCAGCCATTGCAGGTGCTTGACAGAGTCGCTCAACAGAGAAGTTCGACTGGGTCGCTGGTGGTGCCTTTTGAGTCGCTGGGTGGCGGGGGGACTACGGTTAGGGTTTTGATTTGGGATAGAGAGGCTCAAAGGGGACTAGGATGGGTGGGGGGGGTAGGCTAGGTCGCTAGGTGCTCGACAAAAGGAGCTCAACAGAGGACGCATA